>NC_142010.1:190119165-190364165 GCF_049901735.1 Notechis scutatus | reverse complement strand
CCTTTATTGCAAGTCCCAACCCATGTCAGGTTGCTAAATGGGATTGGATATCTCTTTTTGCCATAGGCACCTCAGTAAGAGTGAAATTAGATGTCATCAGGAAGATCAGACTGGATCTCCCAAGTTACTTTTTTTTTCTTTATTTAACAACCAGAGGTTGAATTAGGAACAAAGCACTGGAAGAGAGAGAAATTAGATCTTCCCCTTCTGTTTCCCTACTTAAAATTGCCCCTTAAAGCTCGGCCAACCACAGGACAAAGGAGAAAGGATATAGACCCAGTAAGCTTAATTGTGCGGATCAATTGATTCCAGTAATAACGATAAGAGCAATCCAGGCCTAGTTCCAAACTCCAAAAGGGAGATTACAGGTAATCTTCGATTTACAAGAGATTATTTAGTGACCGTATGAAGTTACAATGGCGCTGAAAAAAGTGGCTTATAACCGTTTTTTACACTTAATGACCATGGTAGCATCCCCGTAGTCACGTGATCAAAATTCAGATACTTGGCAACTGGTTCATATTTATGACAGTTGCAGTGTCCAGAGGTCACGTGACCTCCTGTTGCAACCTTCTGACAAGCGAAGTCAACGGGAAAGCCAGATTAAATTAACAACTGTGTCAGTCACTTAACCACTGAAGTGATTCACTTAACCACAGTGGCAAGAATAGTTGTAAAATGGGGCAACATTCACTTAACAAATACCTTACTTGGCATCAGAAATTTTGGGCTCAGTTGTGGTCGTAAGTCAAGCACCTGTACACAATCTCCCTCTCCATATTCCCGCAAGAAGGCGATCAGGCCAGGCCAGGCACTGTCCTCTCTGAGAGAACTGTCTCTCTTCCAGGGTAGTTGTACTTCTTCTTGCGTTACAAATACGGAAAGAAGGATCAGAAAAGGCAGAGCTACCGTGTGTTTCCTCCATGACAGAAATGCCTCAGAAATGCCAGCAGTACAACTACTATCTGCTGGCGATTTGGGGAACGCAAAATGCACAGTACTCAATGAAATTCATTAGAAGGTTTTCCCTTTCTTTGGGAAGGTTAAAATGTAACATTCGGAATCTTCATAATACTTTAAATAAAGCAAATAAAGTATAAATGTCTGTGGAGATCACTCAGTCACTCAGGTCATGGTTGTCCCAAAGCAGTGGTGGTATTTGACCAGTTCGGCCCGGTTCTGGCATGCCGATAGGAGTGATGAGCAGCGGAGACCGAACAGTTTCTCTCCACTGCTCTGCTGTTGGGCCCACTTGCCCGCCCATACTCACCTTTATCCGCTGAATTTAAGTATTTAAGAATTGGGCCCACTTGCCCGCCCATACTCACCTTTATCCGCTGAATTTAAGAATTTAAGAATTGGGCCCACTTGCCCGCCCATACTCACCTTTATCCGCTGAATTTAAGAATTTAAGAATTGGGCCCACTTGCCCGTCCATACTCACCTTTATCCGCTGAATTTAAGAATTTAAGAATTGGGCCCACTTGCCCGTCCATACTCACCTTTATCCGCTGAATTTAAGAATTTAAGAATTGGGCCCACTTGCCCGCCCATACTCACCTTTATCCGCTGAATTTAAGTATTTAAGAATTGGGCCCACTTGCCCGCCCATACTCACCTTTATCCGCTGAATTTAAGAATTTTGAAGTAGCGCCGCGCAGCAACTGTTGAAGCGACCGGGATCTTGCAGGCTTGCAGGAGGCAAGTTAGAACGCCTCTGCACCTAGGCAAACGCTTCTGCGCCTGGGCAAAGTGCGTGTTTGGCATGCGCGTGTGCGCAAAGTGTGTGCCGACCAAGCCACGCCCACCAAACCGGTGGCAACAATATTTGAATCCCACCACTGTCCCAAAGGTGCTTTTTTTCAAGAGGCAACTGGACTTTATGGTTTTTCTCTGAAGACGTTTCGCTTCTCATCCTAGAAGCTTCTTCAGCTCTGATCCTTCCATTCCCCACCATCCAGACCAAGCTGAAGAAGCTTCTGGGATGAGAAGTGAAACATCTTCAAAGAAAAGAAAAAAACAGGAAGTCCAGTTGCCACTTGAAAAAAGCACCTTTGGGGAGGCTGTATAAAGTATACTTTATACTTTTTTTATACTTACGGCCACAATCGAGCCCAAAATTTCCAGTGCTAAACAAGACAGTGGTTAAGTGAGTTTAGTGACCTTCTTTGCCACAGTTGAGTGAATCACTGCAGTTGTTAAGTGAATCATGAGGTCATTAAATGTATCTGGCTTACCCCATTGACTTTGCTCGTTGGAAGCCAGCTGAGATGGTTACAAATGATGGTCACATGACCCTAGGACAGGGCGACGGCCATAAATGCATGCCAGTCACCAAGCCCCTGAATTTTGATCATGTGACCATGGGAATATTGCAGCGGTCGTAAGTAACCAGTCATAAATCACTTTTTTCCATTATCATTTTGAATGGTGACTAAACAAATGGTTGTAAGTTGAGGACCACCTGCATAAAACCCCCCAAAAAAATCTAACAATGAGAGAGGATATTTTGTCAGTTAAACAACTTTAGAATTCAAATTTTTGTAAAACATGGAAGATGAAAGTCTGTGGATATCCAGGTCATGGTTGTCCAAAAGGTGCTTTTTCAGGAGGCCACTGGACTTCCTTGTTTTTCCTTTGATGAAGTTTCCCTTCTCATCCATGAAGCTTCTTCAGCTCTGACAGGACTCCCCGCTATCCTGTCAGAGCTTGAAGAAGCTTCTTGGATGAGAAGCGAAACATCTTCAAAGAAAAAACAAGAAAGTCCAGTGGCCTCCTGAAAAAGCACCTTTGGGATGTGGAAGATGAAAGCAACATATCTGGAACCTTCATATGTTGAAAACACTTTTTATTTTATTTTCTGCACTGTTAAAAAAAAAAAAAAAAGATTGTAGAACAATACGTTGCTTTGGTGCCATACACCAATGCTTTTGCACAAGGTTCACAATGGATATTCTTTGTGTTTCTCTCGTCTCTCTTTCATGGTGTTCCTACATCAGGTGTGCCTGAGGCAGAACTTACCTGGTTCAGGAACAAAATCAAGATGCCCCCTGACCTTCACATCCATGATGGGTCACTGCTGATTCCAAACGTATCTATCTCAGACCAAGGCTTGTATTCTTGCAGGGCTGCCAACATCCGCGGGGAGGTAACAGAAAGCACACAGCTATTAGTCCTTGGTAAGTTAAAGTATGCAATATTTTCAAGAATTAATATCTTTTGTTATTTTTTTCTCCAACAAAAAAAGCTGTTGATCAAAGGATGTACAGCTGTGTAGTATAATTTAATTGGGGGAAATCAACAAGTATCAAAAGACTTTAAATATATTTGTATTGAAGATTCTCCCATGAGCTGTTCAGAGCATCCAGAAGTGGGAGGTGCTTCAGTCTCTTCTGGAAAGGCTGGGCTTAAAAGTCCGGGATGCTCCTCCTCCTCCACGGGACACCTCCTCAGCGTCCCCCAGTTTTAGCTCGTGGTTAAGAGGTTGTGCACTCCCTGACTGGAACGGTTTCTGATTCAGCTAGTCAAGATTCAGGTTTGCTCTTGGGTTAATTCGGCTTGCAAATTTTTCCCCCTATTAATCTGGCGATTTCAAGGCTTGTGGCTCTATTAGGTTATCACCCCGATCAGTCGAGAGCAGCTCTTTGTGACTGGAGGAGCCTGCCACTTTGCAGGCAGTCTGAGACGGCCGCTTCAAGCAATTAGCCTATCTAATTCCCTGATCATCTTATCTTTGCGATCTTGCCGGAACGCTCGCAGCCGCGGCTCACTTCTCCTTACAGGATCATTTGTCTGACATTTTGGAGAGTCAGCAGCAGCAGCTCGTTAAACTGCTCAGGCATTTAACATCGGAGATTCTACCTTCCCGCCTTTTTAAATGGCTGGCTTCAAGTTCACACCTAAATATTACAGGCGCCATTCCCCGCTGGTTTCCCTTCTTGGGGACCGTGGCAAGTACTTTCCCACTCCACTTTCCTGGGATTATTTCTCTCTTAGCCTGCTGGCGTTGGATAAGCATGCTAGTCCTTAAACAGGAATTGCTTTTGGATCGTTACATTGGAGCGAAGCCTCAAGTGCCATTTCAAACAGTGGGACGTTTTTGACAGGAAAGGATCCATCCAGGACCTGTATAGCTGGTTTCCCTTGTTGGGGACCAGGGATCCTGAATATTTCTTGCTTGGAGCACTTGGGAGGTTTCCCTTGCTGGGGACCCTTAGATACTTTTTCCCATATATACGGGCTTACATATAGATATAGGCATGTGTATATATATGTGTGTTTGTACATAGAGATATATATATAGACTTACACTCCTGGAGAAGCGCCCTACTTTCAACCACAGGGGTAGGCACCATCCCGAAGTAATAATAATAATAATAATAATAATAATAATAATAATAATAATAATAATAATAATAATAATAATAATAATAATAATAATAATAATAAAGAAGTTAGAGACACGAGATTCAGTCCTCCACAATGGAAGGTGACAACGTCTTCCGCTCTAAGACAAATAAGTCCCGAGATAAGTCAGTGAGCCCCAAAAAGGCCTCTAAGGCGGCGGATAAGGATGCCCATAGACGGCACCAAGGCTTGGAAAGGCAGTGGCAGAAACGGGTCAGGGAGGCAGACAAAACAATCGGATCAGGGCCCAAGTACATTGTTGGGGCCCTTGGACTTATCCACCCAGCCCAGACAGGCTATTTCTGGACAGCCTCCCATAGAGGCTGTCTCCAATGAGGCTCATTCTCCATAGAGGCTCATTCTCCAATGAGCACTGCCCGGCGAATCCCAGAGGCAACCTTCACCCCTACGGCCGCCGGTTTAAGACAGGAGGAGGGATTACCTGAGACTATTCCCATCAAAATGAGGCAATGGATGGAGATGGCCATACAAAAGGGCATTGCGGCTGGAGTTCAGCAATCCATCCGGACCAGACACTTTTCGGCTACTTCAGAAGCGGGATCCCTGTCTGCTCAATCCTTTGCACATATGGGACATCATCAAACTCAGGTATTCCCCAATATCCCTGACATACCAGCCCAGGGTCTTCGGGAGGAGGTGGAATTAGATGACCAGGATGTTCCCATGGAGGTGGGGTCGATCCATCAGATGGACTTGGGGTTGTCAGAAGCTGACCCACTAGAACGGGGAATGTCGGACGACGAAGGCCTCATTCCGGACCAACCTACCTTTTCTGGCCTTTTTCGTCCACACCTCTTTAAATCTTTACTGTTCAAAGCAAAGAACACCGCTAAACTAGGCACATCAAGCCCTCATCCATTGTCAACAGGGTCTCAGGACGAATCCGAGGATCTAAAATTCTCACAACCAGCTAATGAGGCAGAAACTATTCCTGTCCCTCGTATGTTTGCTGAATTAGTACAAAATCGATGGGCATCAGCAGTATCCTATCCAGCCCCATCAGGGTACGATAAACGATATTATAATTTGGCACCAGAGTTTTCAAATTTTCTCAAAACGCCTGAGGTGGGTGAGCCCATTGTGGCACTGGCCTCTTCAGCCTTTCCCAATGAGGCCGAGGAAGCCCTGAGACTGGAGGAAAAGAGAGCAGAGTTGGCACTCCGTAGGGTGCATGTTTCTGATGCCTGAGCCATTAGGGCAGCTACAGCTGCGTCCTTTTTTACATGGTCCTCCCTATGATGGCTCTTCCACTTGAGGGATATATTGCCGGCGTCAAATGTCAGAGCTCACCAGGACATAGCTAAGATTATTGCAGCGGCAGAATTCTCCGCCGACGCCACATTTAATGCAGTCAAATTCTCATCTAGAGCCATAGCATCTCACGTATCAGCACAGAGACTGCTATGGCTCAGACATTGGCAGGCAGATACCAAGCATAAATGCAAGCTGGCATCAGCCCCAATATCGGGGGATAAATTATTTGGCAGTGTCTTGGAGCCCCTCCTTATAGAGAATAGAAACAAGAAAAAAGTGCTTCCCCCTCTTTTTCGGAGGTCTGAAAACAGAACGCCCCAGTCGTTTCGAAGGGGTTTCTTTCGGCCCTACTATCAAGGCCCATGCATTGCCAGATCGCAAAGAACATCAGGCTACAGGCCCAGTTTTAAACAGGATAGGTCGGAATCTTCCGACAGAGGTCAGCGGGGAAGCCAAAACAGAAGAAACTCCAGAGGTACTGGAGGCCGATTTTTTCGTCGCCCCAAGTGAGTCCTTTACAGCAGCTCCCATTGGAGGGAGGCTAAAATTGTTTGCTGATCAATGGGACAGCACCACCTCTGATGCGTGGGTCAGGGACTCTGTTAGGTTTGGTTTGGCGCTAGAGTTTCAATCCTCCCCTCCAAACTTTTTCATTAGGAGCCCTAGGTCCACGGACCCCATTAAGAGAGCATTGATGCAGGAGGCTATCAATCATCTTCTGCATATTCAGACCATTAGAGAGGTCCCATCTGAACAACGGGGTTAAGGCTGTTACTCTCTATTGTTTGTGGTCCCAAAGAGTTTGGGGGGGCTGGAGGGCAATTCTGGACCTCAAACGTCTGAACAGATCATTGGTTTATCGAAAATTCAGAATGACTACTCTCCAGTCCATTCTGCTCAGCATCAAAGAGAACGATGTCCTGACCTCTATAGATCTGACAGAGGCTTATCTACATATACCAATTAGACCTGCTCACTACAAATACCTTAGATTTTGCTATTGTGATCAGCACTACGAATATATCGCCCTACCATTAGGTCTGGCTTCGGCCCCTAGGACTTTTACCAAGGTCCTAGCGGCTTTGGCTGCCTCCCTCAGGATCAAATCTATTCATTTACAATGTTATCTGGATGATATTTTAATTTTGTCATCTTCCAGACATCAAGCAAATTTGGATACCAAGATTACTCTAGAGACCCTTCAAGGTCACGGCTTTTCCATAAATTGGGATTAAAGCCATTTGATCCCTTCAACTAGGTTAGTTCATTTAGGGGCAGTGATAGATACCGTGGAGGGCAGGGTTTTTCTTTCTCAGGACAGGTTGAATAGTATCCAGTCTTTGGCCAGAGAGATCAGAGCCTTAAAGAGGGTTTCCCTGGCAGTTCTGTCTCAACTGTTAGGGAAACTGATTTCTTGTATTTCCATTATGCCTTGGGCTCAATTCCATTCTAGAGATCTGCAATGGTTCCTGCTACCTTTCCAGCAATCCGGAAGAGCCACTTCCAACGTCTCGATAAAGGTACCGCACAATGTTCTCCGATCGCTCCGCTGGTGGTCGGAAAACACGATAAACAAGGGGTGTCCTTTCAAGGAAACTTTCAGGGCAATGATCACAACCGATGCCAGCCTGGTAGGATGGGGAGCTCACTTCCGATCCCACACTGCACAGGGAAGTTGGACTATTTCCGAACAATCACAAAGCATCAACCTGTTGGAGCTGCGAGCAGTTCATCTGGCGTTACGGAGTTTTCTACCCCTTTTCCAATCATGCCACATTCTGGTCTTGACAGACAATATCACAACCAAGGCCCACGTAAACAGACAGGGGGGTACCCACTTCAAACTTCTGATGCTGGAGACGGCCAGGTTGTTCAAGTGGGCTGAGGCCAATCTGTTGCTGCTCAAGGCAGAGCACATAGCAGGGGCCTTAAACACACAAGCGGACTGGCTCAGCAGGGCCTCGATAGATCAGGCAGAGTGGTGCCTACACCCATTTCTCTTCCAGGAAGCAGTGCGGAGGTTTGGGCAACCAGTGATCGATCTATTTGCCTCTCCCCGCAATACCCAATTGCCCCGGTATATTTCAAGGTACCCGACTCAGGGGGCGGAGGCCGTCAACACTCTGCGATGTCAGTGGCCTCCCGGACTTCTATATGCGTTTCCTCCACTCCCTGTAATACCCAGGTTGATCCAGAAGTTATTGGAGGAATGAGCGGAACTGATATTGGTTGCCCCTTACTGGCCCAGGTGAACGTGGTTTGCGGACTTACAGGACCTGTCGAGAGAACAACCTTGGAAAATTCCACCATAGAGGGTTTTCCTCTCGCAAGGGCCGGTCCTTCACCCGGACCCGCAATGCCTCAGCCTAGCCGTATGGAGATTGAGCGGAACTGTTTAAGGACCCAACAGATTTCAGAGGATGCCATTGCCACCATACAAACATCCAGATGGTCCTCTACAAATCGTATATACAAGGCCATGTGGTCCGTTTTCTGTCGCTGGTGCCGGGTGCCTAAGATCGACCCAACTGCCCCATCAATAGGACAATTATTGGACTTTTTACAGGAGGGGTTGACCAAGGGCCTATCTCCAAATACTTTACGCAGACAGGTGGCGGCCTTAGCCTCGGTGATATCCTGGGGTGACCTTCGTTCCATCGCGCACCATCCACATATCCGCAGCTTTCTTAAGGGTGCTGCAAACTTACGACCTCCTGTAATGCACCGCTATCCCACTTGGGAGCTCAACAAGGTGTTAATCGCACTTACAACTGGCCCGTTCAAGCCTTTAAGAACCGCTAGTCTCAAATTCCTGACATATAAGGTGGTCTTCTTAATTGTGATCACATCAGCAAGGAGGATTTCCGAGTTGGCAGCCTTGTCAATGAGAAAGGACCTGTGCGTGTTTCATGCGGACAGAGTGGTTCTCAGATTGGATCCATCATTCATCCCTAAAGTAAATTCAGCCTTCCAAAGAGCGCAGAAGTTGGTGCTTCCAAATTTTTGTCCAAAACCATCTCATAGACTGGAGCATCAATGGCATTGACTTGACGTTCGAAGGGCCTTAAGCATCTATCTATACCGCACGGCGGCATTTCAAAAATCTGAGGCTCTATTTCTATCCTTCAACCCATCTACTTTAGGACACAGGGTGTCATCAACGACCATTGGTAGATGGTTGAGAGCCACCATAGCTAAAAGTTACGAATGCCAGTCCATCTCAGTTCCTAAGGGCATTACAGCCCACTCGACAAGAAGTGCGGCAACATCAGCAGCATGGGTCACTCGGGCTTCCATAGACGAAATCTGCAGAGCGGCGACTTGGGCTTCACCATCGCCCTTTGTCAGAAATTATAAAATTGATGTCTACGCCTCAACGGACGCTTCATTTGGCAGAAAAGTCCTGCAGAGGATCCATAGAGTTTAGGAGTGGATTTCGATCCAGACGGAGTCCCTCCCTAAGGACAGGCCAAGCTTTGGTATGTCCCACTTCTGGGTGTTCTGAACAGCTCATGTGAGAAAGGGCATTGGTACTTACCTGATACGCCCGTTCTCTGTGAGCTGTGAAGAGCATCCAGCCCTACCCATTTCTTTCCATCTGGTGGGGTTCCGTTCCGATCAGGGATCTAGATTAGGTGATGAGTCCCAGACTTTGGCACTCAGTCTTCACAAAACTGGGGGACACTGAGGAGGTGTCCCGTGGAGGAGGAGGAGCGTCCCGGAGTTTTAAGCCCAGCCTTTCCAGAAGAGACTGAAGCACCTCCCACTTCTGGATGCTCTTCACAGCTCACAGAGAACGGGCGTATCAGGTAAGTTCCAACGCCCTTTTTCCTTCAATGAAAACTGCATTTTCCGGAGAGGAGAATTGATAAATAATTGGCATAAATAAAAGGCATCAGGAATTTATCTCTTTCATAGTAATATTTTTATCATGACAAGGAAAGCCAATTTGATGTAGCGGTTAAGGCATCGGGCTTGAAACAGGAAGACTGAGTTCTAGTCCCGCCTTAGGGAGAAAGCCAGTTGGATGGATTTGGACCAGTCAGTCTCTCTTATCCCTAGGAAGGAGGCAATGGCAAACCATTTCTGGAAAACCTTGTTAAGAAAAGGGAAGGGGAGGTTGGCAGGGACATGTCCAGGCAGTCTCTGAAAATTGAACACAATTGAATGGGGGGGGGCGGAATCATGAAAAGAATCAAGCTTCTACAAAACGTAATGATGTTAGGACCAACTTTCCAACAGATAATTAAATGGGACTTTTCCACAAATGTCCTCTGATCCCATAGCAAATATTTTCCTCAGGAGAAATGATAGCGTTCCTCATCTTCACATGGAAACCTATTATTTATTGACACCTTCTCTCTCCATTCAAAAACTGACCAATTTTCATTTTAAATATTGCACATCATGATTTTACCCCTAGTGCTACCAAATCTGGGCTACCATAATCTGTGTAAGACTACTGGATAGTACCGGTACTCTTCGACTTCCAACAGTTCATTTAGTGACCGTTCCAAGTTATAGCAGCACTGAAAAAAGTGACTTATGACCATTTTTCACACTTACAACCTTTGTGGCAACCCCATGTTCATGTGATCAAAATTCAGATGCTTGGCAACTGACTCATACTTATGATAGTTGCAGTGTCCCAAGGTCATGTGATCCCCTTTGGCGGACCATCTGACAAGCAAAGTCAATGGGGAAGCCAAATTCACTTAGCAACCATGTGACTAGCTTATTGACTATGGCGATTTATTCAACAGCTTTGGCAAGAAAGTAAAATGGGGCAAAACTCACTTAACAACAGAAATTTGGCACTCAATTGTGGTTGTAAGTCGAGGACTACCTGTAGTGTAGGCACTGTTTTCTGTGCTTCTTCACCGTCTCCTAATGGTCACCCAAATTTTTCCAACCCAGATGTGGTAGCCATTGGTGTCATTTGTCTCCTGAGGGAAGGATTACATTTTTTGTCATTGATTCCAATTTCTCTGCTTTGGACTTCTTAAAATAGAATAGAATACTTTATTGGCCAAGTGTGATTGGACACACAAGGAATTTGTCTTGGTGTAAATACTCTCAGTATACATAAAAAGAAAAGATACATTCATCAGGAGTCGAGAATCATAAGGTACGACACTTAATGATAGTCATAGGGTAAAATAAGCAATCAGATCATACTAGGAAACAGTCAATATAAATCGTAAGTATACAAGCGACAAAGTTAAAGTCATACAGTCACAAGTGGGAGGGGATGGGTGGTAAGGAGTGATGAGGAGAGTAACAGTAATGGTAGTGCAGACTTTGTAATAGTTGAACAGGGTTGAGGGAATCATTTGTTTAGTTCTTGTAAGGGAACAGCCTAGTAAAGCTAACCTTTGGAATATTGTTATAATCATTTCACATGGCTGAGAATGCTATCTGATTCTTAAACAGTAGAGCCATGAAAGACAGCATTCCAAAATATTTGCCTGCTAACAAATGTAGTTCAGTTCAATGAGTTTTATATTTGAGTCCCTTTAAGACTTCATGCTAAACCAAGATGTAAAATATTTAGGGGTGCATCAGGGAGAGGGGCTCAAGGATCATGAATCTTTCTCACCTTCAGACCAGCCATTTCCCTCTGCTTTGCTCTTACCTGGCAACGGTGAGAATAAGAATTAACTTGTCTTACGTAGTGATGCCAAAGAAAGAAATCTCTGCTGTTACAAAAACAAGCAAACCAGAGGGGAAGCTGCTGATTGCTATGAATTACAAGAGGCTATCCATCACAAATGTCCTTGCAATATAATTCTTTTACTCTTGTCCCCCCACTTGACATGAAATATGTCGGAAGGCCAGATCTTTAAACCTAGCTGTAAATCTCAGACACATCCCCAACTCCCACTGACATCCCTGAGACCCGGTAGTGACACCCCTGGCAAAGGGTTCAGGGTTTGGGGAGGATCAATCAACCCTGGGATTTTTTTTTTGCTTTTCCAAGTGGCTGAAGGTGGAAGAGATCCCTTCTCCATAGCAAGCTTCCCTCCATGAAAACACTATCCTCCCGTTTTCTGTTGTAGGAGAAGCAAGATCTATAATAAATCACAAACTAACACATATCAATTTCACACCTTGATGACAAATGCCAGAGGGTGTTTTTTTTAATATACAAAAAAAAAAAAGAAGGGACTTGGGTCATCGTAGGCTGAAGTTTACTTTATCTTACGTTTCTCAATAGGAAACAGTTTGAGTTTAGCTGGGTGATTTAGAAAGGCTTTGTTGGGTCCAGAGCCTGAGTGGTAATGTATTCCGGGAGCTGATTTATGATACTCAAGGATTGTCATGCCGTAGATTCGGAAGGGGAGGCCGAGGCCAGCAGCTGACAGGAAGTGGGAGTATGACTCAGTTGGCTGTGGAAGAAACTGGGGAAGGGCAAAATCTGGCTGGGCAGAGCAGGGGAGAGGTAGAGCAAGGGAGAGGGAATTCAGAGTAAGACCCAGGCCCACCCCCTCTTCATTCTAGGGCATGCAGGGAGGAACAGAGAAGGGAGCAACATGAGTTGCATGGCTTATGGGGAAGGGAAGAGGCCCTGATTCCCTTCATTAGCTGCAGCTGGGAACACAGTATTTAAAAAGGGAAGTTGCACACAGCAAACTGTTGAGAGCAAATCGTGAATTATCTGGTATTGTTGAGGCTTATCTGGGTTCCTGGCATCTTCCCAACTGTGTGTGTTTTGCTGGCCTTTCAAATCTGCAATTCCTTATCCTGCGCTGTCCAGTCAATTGCTGCAACATGGTTTGTGTGAATTTTTATTTACAGTTTGTATGTACTTTGTTTTCGGACTGAATTTCCTCCACTTAAAGACTGTTCTTGGGAGAGTTAGTTCTCCAGCCGAAGGTAACCTGGACATTGGGGGCAAAGTTGGAGGTACTAAAGGAGCTGTTCTTACTTATTTGACTGTGTTGCCTTTGTGGCATGCCCTGGGTCATCACAGGGATGGATTTCCTTGCCTAATAACATGCTTGTGCCACTTTTACTCCATAGTGCTTGAGAAGAGAAAGACAGCGGGCTAGACCAAGCAAAAACGACTGTAAATTTGTTGAGGAGGTGTGCTCCTTCCGGAAACCCTGTGCACATTCCCAAATCATATGTCAATACCCTTGGCAAATTTTACTTTTCAGGGTATGACTTTGGCCGTTTTTCCCCCCCTAATGTTGACACAAGTTTTATTAGTTTGTAGCAATTCCTCTTCCCTCTCTCTCTCTTTCTCTGTTGCTGCCTTATCCATCTCTCTGGCAGGCAGTCTTTTTACAAATGGGCTTCTTTTAGAATCCATTCATTTCACCAAGATTAAGTCTTTCTGAAGGGATTACTAAATAACATTAGGAATTAATCTCATCCACAGAGAGAAAGAGCCTTATTGCATCTTTGTCTCCGTAATATATTCCCAGACCCACCGCAGTTCCCCCATCAATTTGAAGACATGGCAGCCACTCTGTCCCACGTGGGGCCAGGCATTCCTTCGGTGATAACATCCCCTTCAGGAACAAGAAAAATATTGAGCCAAGGAAGCTCGGTGCTCATAGGTAAGTTCCACCCTTTTGAAAATCTACCTATCCTAAATCTATTCTCCACACCTCCAGGAGGTTGGAAATAAATGGTTCAGCTGAGTGCAGGGAGTCCTTGTGATCAGTCCCAACACAATTCATATACATCAGTTTTGTTTTCAAATACACAGAGGGGCTGGTGAGTTGTTTTTCTTTTTTCATTGAAGATTAAGTAGAAATCTACTCCCAAATGTACTGTAATGCTCTGCGATTGTTGCAAGGAATTTTGCCCAAAACACGTTGGCTTCTCTTTCTCTAAGGTGAAAAATATTTAAGCTTCATACTTACAAGCTTCTGGAGAGTTATTTTTTAAAAAAGCCACTGTCGATGAATTACCCATCAAATAAAGATGCTGCGAGTAGTACTTCTCTTATGCCAAAAATATGAATCCGATTCTTTAGCCCTGAGTTGAAATATTTTCAAATTTTGCTCTGTAGAAAATTCTGGATATGTCTAATCAGAAGCAGTCCCGAGGGTTTCCTCTTCCACATGTGTTCTTAGATATCCAGAAATATGATCTTCCTGGCATGTGATAACTTAATGAAATCACATATGTGTAAACTAATGGCTAAAATGAAAAATGAAGAAATCCTGCTGACTCCCCCATTCACTGTCTAAGTTAATTGTAAGAATATGTGAGAGGAGAATAAGAATGAGTGAACTACATACAGTTCCTTGCAACTTATATACCGAGAGAGCGAGAACAGAGGGTGATTGTCTGCCCAGGTTCTCTACATATCTAGAACCTGGATTAATCAGGGTTCTAATCTAAATCACAAGATCTTCATTGCCAAGAAGTTCTCAGGATATCAAGAGTAATGGCTAGGATGACTGAATCCTCGGGAGGAAAGGGGCACGAGGTTCACCCTCTTAACACTGTACCTTTACTGCAGTGGTGGGATTCAATTTTTTTTACTCCTGGTTCTGTGGGCATGGCTTGGTGGGCGTGGCAGGGGAAGGATACTGTAAAATCTCCAGTCAGAGGTGGGATTTGCCGGTTCCCCGAACTACTCATAATTTCCACTACCGGTTCTCCAGAACTGGTCAGAACCTGCTGAATACCACCTCTGCTTTATTCATTGTGTGCATGCCGCATCATGTTGCACTAACTTAAAAGAGAGAACTGGCACCACAGTGCTCACTTTGCCATGTTGACTGAAGGAATGTCTTTGAAAAGTATGTTGACCTAGTAGTTAGCCTCTTGCTAATTATGCCCACTAATCCTATATGGAAAAAATCTCCTTCATTTTTTGTCCTCGGTCAGTTTGTTGGGGGTGAGGAAGAGATTCTGTTGAAATTTTGTTCTAAGGAGAAAAGCATTTTAGGAAAATTGACATAGTTGGATTATGATGCTCTTAATTATGAAGTGAACAAGGGCACAAAAATGATCTGCTACACAAAATTATCAGCTACAAAGTCCTACCAGTCAATGACTACTTCAGCTTCAACTGCAATAATATAAGAGCACACAATAGATACAAACTGAATGTTAACCGCTCCAAACTTGATTGCAGAAAGTACGACTTCAGCAACAGAGTGGTCAATGCCTTGGAATGCACTACCTGACTCTGTAGTTACATCCTCAAACTCCCACTCCTTTAACCTCAAACTATCCACTATTGATCTCACCCCATTCCTAAGAGGTCTGTAAGGGGCGTGCATAAGTGCACCATCGTGCCTCCCGTCCCTGTCCTATTGTCCCCATTTATTCATACCTATTTCCTTTATTCTTACTCATGTTTATACTTATACCTATTATCTTGTAAGCGATTGACGAATCAAATAAATAAATAAATAAAAAACATGGGTGAATGATTTTTCAACTCAGCAGTCATTTCTTTAATTGTCTGTAGTCTCCCAGGTTTACTATGCTTTGGTTAAATCCCAAGGGCCTCTTCTGATTGGCTGGTTTCAGACAGGAAATTAGCCAGTCAGGAAGGTTCATTGTGATGGAAAGATACGTATCGACTGCTTTCTTTTGTGTTCTCCATCACTTTCAGCAATAAAGTAAATGCAAACACACCATTAAAAGAAAGTTGAAAGACTTGTTCCAGTATGTTGAGAATAAGGTTAAAAAATAATAATAAATTCTCTTTTTTCAAAGGAAGAAATATTTTGAGAAAGTTGCATGGTAGATATCAGCGCCCTTCCAGAACCCAAAAATCTATCTCTCTTGTATTATTGTTTTTAATATAGAAGAATTTTATAATCCAGTCAAACAACAAGCCATACAGCCATGTTCAGAATGAAGCAGATTTCACAAATTTTAAGATAAATTAATAAGTAACACTTAAATCAAGAACCATCAATCTATCCATGGCAACTACTGATTTGTACTGTTATATAACTCAAGAGAGATGTGGCATTTATACATTATCAGCTATTCATAAACAGGTGCCTGAAAAGTAAGGTTATTTTCTTTTTATGGTTGCAATTTTATTAGAAAGAAAAGTAGCCTTTTTTGTTTTCTTAGTTTACTATTGAAGATATGCTGGCTGATAAATGAAATGGCAGATAAGTAGATGGGTTGGCCATATTTCTATGAAACTACCAGATCACCCTTTCAGTTAAAAAGAAAAATATGGTCCATAGGGCAGTATAACGGAGAAGAGGGAGATAAATTAAGACCTTCTACCCACTTTTTCTTTAAGGTTCCACTTCAGGAGCTTTGTAATTAGCTAAATTAGTTCTGGTACCAGAGTTTGGGCAAAGAAATAATCAGATGGCAGGAGAAGGTGTTTTAAAAATGTATTAAACTCTGGATTTGCTGGCCTTGTTCTACATGATTGCAACAGTTCTTTATTCAGACATAATGGAACCAGAATAAAGCAGTTTTTTTTTTATTCAGAGATATCGAAGCAACAGAAGATACAGACCAGTGGTGGGATTAAAAAATTTTTACTACCCGTTCTGTGGGCATGGCTTGGTGGGTGTGGCAGGGGAAGGATACTGTAAAATCTCCAGTCAGAGGTGGGATTTGTCAGTTCTCCAAACTACTCAAAATTTCCGCTACCAGTTCTCCAGAACTGGTCAGAACCTGCTGAATACCACCTCTGATACAGACTTAAGAGAATAAGCAGCCCTTGGAGTAGCTACTTCACTGGCTTCACACTTTTTAAATGGTTAGCTGCTATTGAGTGAGTCAAAATTGGAGAAAGGTTCTTTGTGACGGAAACCATAATACCAATTGAATCCTTATCATTCACTATTAATTGATGAAATGGTCTATTGTTGAATTGAGCTCTATGTTTAATAAACCTCATCTTTCAACCCCTGTGTATTTTAATGATAGAGACCCCAGTTTGGTGTAGTAGCTAAAAGCATCAGGCTGGAAACGGAGAGGTTGTAAGTTCTTGTCCTGCTTTTGAATCAGTTACTTTGTCATAGGAACCACGGAGTGCCAAACTACTTCCAAAAATGTTGCCAAGGAAACTGCATGGATTTGTCCATGTAGTCGCCAGAAGACAAGACTCACTTGAAGGCAAAAGTAAAAACACTTTAGTGATACCCAGACAGTGACCCAGACTTTCAATACAAGTTGCTTTAAAAAAAAATAGCTCTGATTCATAGGTGGTATGTAATAAGAACAGTAGTGTTAGCCAGGAAAATGTGCTTTTTATGACTAGAGAAATACAGTCAGCCGTAAAAAGGAAATCCTGCTGTTCCATATTTATTGTTTTCTCCCTTAGTGACTTCCATATCAAGTTTGCTTAGTTCTCAAATCAGACCAGGGTGTTTTTGAATCCAAGCATAAGCTTTGAATCATAGAGAGCCAGTGTTTTTCTTTTTAACATATCTCATTTCCATGTGGAATGAGAGTGTGAGACAACTTTCTCCATTGATTCAGAGACTGGACAACAGGAATATGTCTTCTTATTATGTGAGCCATTGCATTATTTAATTAGAACAGTTGTGTAATAGCAATAGCACTTAGACTTATATACAGCTTTACAGTGCTTTTCAGCCCTCTCTAAGCAGTTTTACAGACTCAGCCTATTGCCCCAACAATCTGGGTTCTCATTTTACCCATCTCGGAAGGATGGAAGGATGGGTCAACCTTGAACCTGGTGAGATTCAAACTACCAAATTGTAGGCAGCCAAATTGCAGTCAGCAGAAGTAGCCTGCAGTACTGCACTCTAACAACTGCACCACCATGGCTCATTCATAGGAACACATTCCTTTTGCATTTTACTGGGTAACGCACAAAAAAATTATCCCAGCACTTGCCCATTGATTTCCTCATTCACTTCTGGACTAAATAATCAGCCCTGCCTAGAAGAAAGAAAAGGAGAAGGTGAATGGAAGTTCAAGTTTTCCTCCTGATTAATATTGCTCATCTCTTTGGAGAAGCCAGATGATTATGTAGCCGCAGCTATGAAAAAGTAGAATTAAGAAATTGTGAAATTCAGTGGGAGTTTGCTTCAGAAAATGTTGGCCTTGACAAGTGCCCTGGGATATTGGCTCCAGTCTTTTCTTCATCATAATTTTGTGAGCTATTTCGTGTCTGTTGTTGACAATAAATAAATTGGCTGATTTTACAACCAATCATTTCATTCCTTCTCTGGTATCGCTCCATATTTGCTTAGGTAGAATTCAATGTTCTTTGTGCAGATATCATGATAGAATTTTTACCATCAGTTTCAAACTAATCAGTCCTACCTATCAATGAATACTTCAGCTTCAACCATAACCATACAAGAGCAAACAATAGATACAAACTCAAGGTTAACCGCACCAAACTTGATTGCAGGAAATACGACTTCAGCAACAGAGTGGTCAATGTCTGGAATACTCTACCTGGCTCTGTGGTTTCTTCCCCAAACCCCAAAAACTTTAACCTTAGACTGTCTACTATTGACCTCACCCCTTTCCTAAGAGGTCTGTAGGGGGCATGCATAAGCGCACCGAAGTGCCTACCGTCCCTGTCCTATTGTTTCTTTTTTATTTTTCTTATATGTATCCATGTATTCATAACTGTGTTTTTATACCTATTATCTTGTAAGCAATTGACAAACCAAATAAAATAAAATAAATAAAACTAAACTGCATTTCTTTCCATAAAAGTACAAAATCTCATGCTCTCGGAGCTGAAGCAGGCTGGAACTAGACAAATATATTGATTCATTGTTCATCATCAAACTTTTTTCCCCAGATGTTTGTGTTATAACCAAGGAATGCATGGCTATCCAGCCTGTTAAGTTTTGACCTATTTTTCTGCCTTTTAAAAATCTTCTAGGCTGCCCAGTAGATGGTCATCCAACTCCAAACATCACTTGGTTTTACGACGGTCATCCCTTCCATCTGCCCCATCAGGTTTTGGCATCTGGTCAGATTCTCCAGATCCTGAATGTCAGCAATGATTATCTGGGAGAAATCATCTGCAGGGCTCAGAATGAAGCAGGCTTGCTTATTCAAAAAACATCTTTGGTCATCCAAGGTAAAACATATTTCTGGAGCAGCCTTACCCAACCGGTAATTTTTCCATGTGTGTCAACTTCAATTTCTCATAGATTCTTTGAAGTATGACAACAGAAAACGAATGGATCTTTTGAACTAACAAATGGAATACGCAGTTTTGGAAGGGGGTATATTCTGGTTTTCTGAATTGTTATACATCTTTGCCATTGAATGTTATCAGAGCTTCCTGTGTAAGCCATACAGAGGGAGTCTTAAGAGAATGCTTAACAGAAAGCTAGATGTTTGATTCATTTATTGCAAGCAGAAAGCTATCCAACTTGCTCTGGGCATGCTGTGGAAATGCAAATTTCATACAAAAGTAAATGATTTCTGGACAGAAGTATATGTTCTATTTTACAATATTGTATATTGTCTCATGCTTGGTGATTTTAATGCTTGGTGATTTTTTTTTCCAGACTCTTTCAGACTAGAAACAAACCCAACTGAGAGAACCTATATAGGTTTTATGTCAGATTGCTTACCCTGAGAAGAAAAAAAAGACAGCCATTTAACAGTAGTAGAATGTAATAGACTGGCAAGTGCATTATAATAAGGTTGTTAAGGTCTTGCACTAAGAGTGGGGAGACTGAAGTTCTAGTCCACCTTCTACCATAGAGATTTACTGTGTGACTTTGAATTTTCACCTCTTTCTCAGACCAACCTGTCTTGCAAAGTTATTGAGTGGTATTGTTTCTCAACCTTTGGGAATGTTCTTTAATTTTCTTAATGATCCAGCATACTGTATCCGACCAACAAAATTTTCTTTATTTACTTAACTTACATGCCACCCCTCTAGAGAGCTTATAATCACAAAAACAATAAGTTAAACATTAAAAGATTCATATTAAAATTGATTTAAAATTGTCAGGATGGGAAGGAAGAAAACAAGATGCACAGGGGAAGGAGGCAGGCTCTTATCTTAGTCCATTAATCACCTCCAGAATGACACGTCCCCATTGGGTCTCCAGGCCAATTGACAAGGTTTCTAGGCCCTTTTGGGAGGCTAAATGTTATTTATTTCTTGCTTTTTCTAAAACCAGTTTGGACTCCTGTCACTTCCCTTTCCATGACGGGCTCTAACCTTGGAGAATTCTAAAGATTTTTTTACTTATATATGAAATTATATTGTGTGATCATTTGCACAATCTTTTAAATCTCCTTTCTTTGCTATTGATATGTGGGTTTATCTCTTTCAGTCTATTAGCCACTTGTTGCTCTCCATATTTGCTAGCATAGCTTGGTTAAAACTTTATTATACACGCAGTTGCATAATACCCAGTGCTGTGTATGGCTTCTTGAGCTCCTGCACATTCTTATCATTCTTTCCATAGACTAGGCTAGACTTTTTAACACACTTGAACTGTTGCGATTTCAGATTACTGGTGGTCAGTGGATAAGATGTCATCCTGTTCAGCCTCTTGTGGCAATAAGGGTCTACAGTATCATCAGCTGAAATGCTTACTGGATGGAACCCAGGTCAACGTGTCGCATTGTGTGGGAAAACCCAAGCCAAATCTGCAACCTGTGGCGTGCAATAGGAGAGACTGCCCTTCAAGGTTTGGCCTTCTGTTGAAATATTCAAATGTGTGTCAAAAGCTTCGCAATGAAGCAATGATTACTAACCTTTATTATGGAATCATTACTTGCCTAAGCACTGAAAACAACCGAAGTTGCTTTATCAGTTTAAAATGCCTGGCAGCCAGGGATTAAGAGTCTCTTTGCAGGACAGAGCAAGGTATCTCTGTCATCTTTCATGAAGGAATGTCTACCGGCAGGAGTGAGGTACTATGCATCTTGACCAGTGGTGCAATTCAACCAGTGTAACAACTGTTTCGGTGAGCGCACGTTTCACGCACGTGCTTTACATTTTAAAAAGCCCATTTTCAACTCAATTTCTTACCTCCTACTGCAACCCCTAGGACTAAAACAGCTGAGGCACAGCAAACCGCTCTGCGGTAAATCAGCTGTGCTAAAAAAAAATCAGGAAATAAAGCACAGGAAAGAGCAAGGGCAGGTGGGTGGGACCAAATGCTCACCACTTGAACCGGTCCATACCGGTAGAATCCCATCCCTGATCTTGACAGGCAATTACATAAAGTTGAGTCCATCAGAAAGAAATATTTCAGCCCAATCTTCCTAATGTTTACATGACTAGGATACATTTTCCATAATAAGGGTGGAGAAAGCTTTCTCCTTCTTGCATTTCCTTTGCAAATGATGGAAATATGATGCTAACGTGGCAGAACACAATCTGAACTAGCCTTTTTATTAAACGGCATAGGCCAGTCGCCAGTATCACATCACTGCCATTATATTCCAACCACATTTTATTGTATGTCTTGACTAAATGAGAATCGGAATGCCTGGAAAAATTATTGTCAGATAAAATAAAAAGGAAAGTGGTTGCTCCTTGACAATTTTTTTAACTGCTGCATTTCCTCATTACGCAGGCACACACACACACACACACACACATGCAGGTAGTCCTCAACTTAAAACCAATCATACAGGGACCTGCTTAAAATTACAGCAGCACTGAAAAATAGTGACTTATGACCATTTTTCACACGACTGTTGCCGCATCCCGATGGTCACGTGATCAGAATTTGGTCACTTGCCAACCGGCCATGACGGTTACAGTGTTTCAGACTTATGTGATCACCTTTTGCGACCTTCAGACAAGCGACGGGGAAGCCAGATTCACTTAACAATCATGTTACTAATTTAACAACTACAATGGTTCACTTAACCCCTGTGGCGAAAAAAATGGGGCAAAACTCACTTAACAACTGCCTTGTTTAGCAAGGGAGATTTTGGTCCCAGTTATGGTCATAAGTCGAGGCCTACCTCTGCACTGCAGTACATACTGAATGGACACATGTAATATTCTGTTAAAGAGAACCAGTTTGGTATACTGGTAGTAATTAAAGTACAAGGTTAGAAACCTGGAGACTGTGAGTTCTAGTTCTATCATGGGCTCAGAGCCAGCTGGGTAACCTTGAGCCAATCACTCTCTCTCAGCCCTACGAAGATAGCAATGGCCAGTCACTTCTAAAGTCTTGCTAAGAAAACTACAGGGCTTTGTCCAGCAAGCCACCAAGAGTCCAGGCTGATTTGAAGGCAAATATAAAACACATGTGCAGAAACACACATACACACACACACACACACACAAATATCCCTGCATGCACACACTATCATTTTTAAATAGATTTTTATTGTGTTTTCCACCAATACAATTCAAATCATAATCACATTTTCAACAGCATTTTGACATGTTTACATATTATCTTATAAGTCTTAATATATTTAATATACATCTATCAATAACTATTATCTTTATCAATAATTGGTTCTATCTTATATTCTTACATACTTTACATATTTACAAATCACTTTCTTAAGGTCTCTTACAATTAATCTTCGCCTCTTATTTCTTATGTCACACTATTTATCATTCAGTTATCCCAAATGTACCCATCATTTCTCATTTTGTGTGAGCGGTGTGAGTTTGCATCCGTTTCTGCCATTTTGTTACCCTCTTTGTTCTTCATTGCAAGGAAATATTAGTCTTTTTCCAATTTTGGAGGCCAACAGTAAGAAATCATTAGGTTTAGTCAAATAGATAAAAGAGCGTTGTCTTGGAAGAAATGAAACTGAAAGTTTTGTAATATGTACCTACAGTTCTTTCCAAGTAATTTCACTGAAAATTCTTCTCCCTTATGTCTCTGCATTAGATGGATGGTGACCTCATGGTCTCAGTGTACCCAGAGCTGTGGTGGGGGCATCCAGTCCCGAAGGGTGACTTGTCAAAAACTGACTGCTGCTGGGATTTCTGTACCTGTGTCCAGTGATATTTGTGCTCAACTGGCCAAGCGCCCAGTAGATACTCAGAGTTGCAACAGACAGCTATGTGTGGAGTGGACAACTACGGCCTGGGGACAGGTAAGTAAATTTGGCTCACACTAATCATTGTGATTCTGAAAAGGCAAAGATATCAGTTTAATTAAAGGAAAGGAAAGGAAAGGAAAGGAAAGGAAAGGAAAGGAAAGGAAAGGAAAGGAAAAAGGAACGGAGCAGAACAGAACAAAACAGAACAGAATAACAGAGTTGGAAGGGACCTTAGAGGACTTCTAGTCAAATCCCCTGCTCAGGAAGGAAATCCTATACTATTTGTTGTCCAATCTCTTCTTAAAAACTTCCAATGTTGGAGCATTCACAATTTCTGTGCAAGTTGTTCCACTGATTAATTGTTCTCACTGTCGTGAAATTTCTTCTTAGTTCTAGGTTGCTTCTCTCCTTGATTAGTTTCCACTCATTGCTTCTTGTCCTGCCCTCAGGTGTCTTGGAGAATAGCTTGACTCCCTCTTCTTTGGGGCAGCCTTAGAGATATTGGAACACTGCTATCATGTCACTCCTAGTCCTTCTTTACATCAAACTAGACATAGTAGTTCCTGCCACCGTTCCTTATATGTTTTAGCCTCCATCTTTGTTGTTCTTCTCTGCACTCTTTCTAGAGTCTCAACATCTCTTTTACATCGTGGTGACCAAAACTGGATGCAGCATTCCAAGTGTGGCCTTACCAGGGCATTATAAAGTGGTATTAACACTTCATGTGATCTTGATTCTATCCCTCTGTTTATGCAACCGAGAACTGTGTTGGGTTTTCGGGCAGCTGGAGCACACTACTGGCTCATATTTAAGTGATTATCTACTAGGACTCCAAGATCTCTCTCACAGTTACTACTATTGAGCGAGGTGCCACCTATAATGTACCTGTGCATTTAGTTTTTCTTGCCTAAGTGTAGAACCTTACTTTTTTCACCATTGAAAAAACTAAGGTTCCACATTTAGAATAGAATAAGAAAGAAATTTTACTGGTCCCAGAGGTGCTTTTTAGAGAGGAAACTGGACTTTCTAGTTTTTCTTTGAAGACTTTTCACTTCTCATCCAAGAAGCTTAGCTCAGCTTACTTTCAATCCATGAACAAGGATTGATCTCAGAAGTAAGTATGAAGGAAGAGTGAATAGGTCAAAAGGAAGGAGAAGACTAAGGTAGTTATGAGTGGGTGAAGTTGAGCCTACCTTCAAAGCTCAAGAATACAGGTTGGATCATAGACGAGTTGAAGAATAATTGCAAAGTATGCACTGGCTTCAATGTGTCATTTTTCAATTAGAAGAACAGGCATGCCACCTTTATTATTAAGGATATTTCCTGGGTTGTTTTTTTTCTCATTTGGGAATTTTAGGTAAGGGTTTTTTTTTAAATGCCTGCAGTCTTCCAGGTTCCTCAGGAAGATGACTCTTAGTTTATACCATGCCATGATGTCATATCCAGGCTCATTATCAAAAGCTGTATGAATTCATCAACTTCAGTTGATCTTTTGGCTTTCTAATGTAATATTTCTCCAGCCAGGAAAAGGAGGGGAAATTTTATTAAAGCACTGTGGAAACATATACAACTCCATTTTGAGTCAGCTCCACAAATTGATTATTGCAATTACAGTTAAGAACAGATTATGGTCTATATATAAATGGAATTTTGTTATTCTATCACAGAGTTCATCCCAAAGGAAATCAGATTCCTATTGGCCAAGCTCAATTATTAACCTTTTCCAAAATGCAAAGGAAAAAGAAGCATATTCTTTTGACCCTTTGAAAATAAGCCTTTCTATTATTCCTGTCTCCTATAATCTAGTGTTGATATGTCTCTGGTAATGACCGCAGAGAGGGGATTTCATGCAATTATTTATCAAGGAAAAAGAACCTTTGCTCATGTTTATAGTTGAACTTTTGACATCACAGTTTTGAAATCTAATATATTTTTAACTTGCACTCTGAAATGAGGGAGTCAAATCTTTTTTGCAATATGTGCAGACCCTTGTTGGGAAATAACCTTGGTTACATTAACATTAATAAGTCTAAACCATGGTTTTCCTTCGTGAAAATCAAAGAGGATAACAGCATAACTCCTTTTTTTCCATTCTGTCCATCCAATTTGTTGGCCTTACTTTCTTCTCCATGTTTCAAAAACATTGTAATTAGAAGGTAGGATACACCTTAAAGCTTCCAAGGGCATTGTGTGCTTGGGGTTCAAGAGCAATCACAGGGGGAAAAAAAGAATTGTGCTAAGTAGACACTCTCAATTGGCATGCAACACAAGACTTTCAGATGGATTGGGCTTGAGATCAATATTAGGAGTTAAGCTTTCTGGTCTTCTGTATTTGGGACTTCTATGCCTTTTGACTCTCCTGAGCTCCGAGTAGCTGTGGCGGTTGAAAATGCCTCTCTGTAGAACTAGCTCAAAATACTTTGTGCCCATCCGTGGATTTTATGAGCAAAAGACAACCAAACTGGTGGCGAACCTTACTGGATTATTGAAATGCGCTTTATACAGCCTGCTCTTGAAGACCCCTTGGAAGCCTAGCCTTTTTCACAAACAATCATCATGTTTGGGCATGCCAACTTTAAAATGTGGCTTTTCTCTCAGACCTTGGTGGAGGGACCAAGGTGCTGGAAGATGATAATTCTCAATTTCCTTCTATTATTTATTTTATGACATGTTATTAAAATAGAGTAGAGTAGAGTAGAGTAGAGTAGAGTAGAATAGAATAGAATAGAATAGAATAGAATAGAATAGAATAGAATAGAATAGAATAGAATAGAATAGAATAGAATAGAATTCTTTATTGGCCAAGTGTGATTGGATACACAAGGAATTTGTCTCAGGTGCATACGCTCTCAGTGTACATATAAGCAACAAGTAATAAATCATGATCATAGTCATAAAAATACATTCATCATATATCATAAGACACAACACTTAGTCATAGGACACTAAATAAGCAGTCAACATAAATCATACTAGGATACTACCGTAAATCAAACAATATACATCGCAAAATACAAGCAACAAAGTTACAGTCATAAGAAGATAAGGAGATAGGTAATAGGAAAGATTAGAAGAATAATAGTATGGCAGTGTTGTGGGAATCAGTTGTTTAGCAGAGTGATGGCATGGGGGGTGGGGAACTGTCCTTGTGTCTAGTTATTCTGGCATGCAATGCTCTATATCATCATCTTGAGGGTAGAAATTGAAACAGTTTATGTCCAGGTTGTGAGGAGTCTAGATATTTTCAAAGCCCTCTTTCTGGCTCATGCGGTATACAGGTCTTTAATGGAAGGCAGGCTGGTTGCAATTATTTTTTTTCTGCACTCCTAACTATCTGTTGAAGTCTGTGTCTGTCTTGTTTGGTTGCCATGCCAAACCAGACAGTTATATAGGTACCAATGAAAAGAATCAATAATTCCTTTGTAGAACTGTATCAGTGGCTCCTTGGGCTGTCTGAGCTTCCTGAGTAGCTTTTTGAGAGTAGTAGCTCAATCAGTTTTCATTAGGGAAAATGACACGATGAGCAATGTTTGTGCTTTGATACCAATGTTGTGATATCAATGTTACAATCCTATGATCCCTGGATAAGCCAGGATCATGAGATTTTTTTCCCCCCAGATATTCCAGCCTCACTGGCGTGAGACTGCAAATAGTGTACTATTGATTCCATTCTGATATCGGAGTCTCCAAATGTATTTAAGCTTTTTTAAAAATCAGATGTTTAAAAATATATATATAGTGCTCTTTCTTACCTATCCTCCCAGCAGAATAAGGCTTGAAATGAGCCATGTCTTTACCTGCAGATCTCACCACTCTATGCTACAGCCCAAATGCTGGTCACATTGCTTTGACTAGTACTCAAATACCACCATTACCTTGCATGCCCAATAATTAATCTTTTTAGACACCCAGAGAAAATTCCAATAATCAAATTCAACAACTTAAAGACAGGCTCTAACCAGGAAGGATGGAGTTCTTGGAGAAGAACAAGATAATTGGAAATTACAACCAAATCATATTCTACCCAGTGGTTTGGGTTTTGTTTGGTGAGGTTTTGAGGCAGATCTATATTCAACACTAAACTTACTCTATCCTTTCCTGTTGAAGGCGGTATTCCTTAGATATCTCTAGATAAATTTTTGCTAAGCATAGTTTATTGATCCATTCCTTGTAACTCTCCAGAAACATTCCTCTGGGACTTTTGGTGGGACTTTTAAGGATTAATGGATGCTCTAAGCACTCATAAAGTGTTACAGTGTAAAGAGGGGAAGCGGGATAAAATGTAAATCATAAACAAATGTTTGTTTCCACTATCATGTAAAAAAAAGTTTGTGTACATTTATGAGCCACACTGGTTAAATTTCTAGCGCTTAACATTAATCATACCTTCCTTTGCAATTATTCATAACATGCCTTTCCTAATTCTGTAATGCTGGTTGCCTATCAAGTGTGATAAATATTTGTTGTAAATATTTGTTATAAAATATTTACAACAGCAGACAAAATACAGCAACCCTTTCCAGAATAAAATTTACACTGCAAGTTAGAAAGGGCAGGGGTGGGATTCAAAAATTTTAACAACTGGTTCTGTGGGCGTGGCTTAGGTGGTGGGCGTGGCTTGTGGTCATGTGACTGGGTGGACATGGCTTGGTGGTCATGTTATTGGCTGGGTGTGGCCAACTCAATATCACTCACATCGAGGCATGCATCTCCTCGCCTGGCCTCTCATGACTGTGGGGATGCTGCAACAGTCGCAAGTGTGAAAAATGGTCATAAGTCACTTTTTTCAGTGCCATTGTAACTTTGAATGGTCACTCCACACAAGCAAAGTACCAAAGGAGGGGAAAAAAACTCCAGAGAGGTTCCTGAGACAGGAAGTCTAGTCCTGCCAAGAATGTAATAAGGGTTAAAAGAGAGGCAGTTTCTGTAAGCAACACCAGAATGTTTCCTTCCTGCCTTCCTTACAGGATTAGGCCAGTTATTTCTTCTAACAACCGGTTCTCCGAACTGCTTAGAATGTTAACAACCGGTTCTAGCGAATAGGTGCGAACTAGTAGAATCCCACCCCTGAAAAAGGGGAATGAGAAAACGAGAATCAGTGATAGAATAACATTTTGTTTATTCATACGGTGGAATTGATGACATTATTTTTTAAAATACCAAATAATTATAAAAGGGGTTAACTGGCTGAATCAGTGAGAAAGCTACACAGCACTGCTAGCTTTTCTTGGGGAGATTCAACTTTTTTGAAAGTTTCCTATTTGTGTCTATTCAAAATATTAGAATTGTAGCTTAGTCCACCAGCCAATTCTTGTGGTTGATCACAAATTTGAAAGTCTCTCTTACCACTTCAGGCAGCAAGTAAACAGTTTCACATCTATTCTAACCAGTGTCTTGTGTTTTTGGGGGTTTTTTTGTTAACAGTGTAATGGGCCTTGTGTTGGCTCTCATCTGGCACTCCAGCACAGGCAGGTTTTTTGCCAGACCAGGGATGGAGTCTCCGTGCCTTCAGACCAGTGCAGTTCCCTCCCAAGGTAGGTCCCACTGACACCTTGAAAATACCAGAAGCTCTGTGTTCTGGTTCTCACACAATAATACATTATAACTGCTGATATCAACGAATGCTTTTGTCTCACATAAAAAGTCTCCAGTGCCCTCCTTGGTTGAATGACTTAGTGGGAATTTCATGCTTCTTCTTTGCTATAGTTTTTTTTTCTTCTGCATCATAACCATGGGCCTTTTCTATCTTCTTCCCAATGTTTGAGTCTATTTGCACTTATCTGTGTACGGAGAGCAGACATAGGGCTGAAGCTCCAGAGGAGAAAGCCATTTTAATTCTGAGGCTTGGTCTCATGAGTAGCAACATCATAACATGTTATACAATTTCATAGGCCTGTCTCTATGTTCTTTTGTAAGCCATTTTAGTTCGTGATTATTTTCAAGATCCAAACACCTCTGAAACAACTCCTGTGAGGATAACCTTGAATCTATTTTCCTAAAGCAGGAGTGTCAAACTCAAGGCCCACAGGCTGGCCCCAGCCTGTGGGGTGCTTACATCTGGCCCATGGCGCCACCCTGGAAACAGCAAAGGACCAGCCCATGGTGCCTCTGCCAGCAAAAAAGACGCTCGGGAGGGCCATGTGCAGCCCCTCCCCAAGCTCCATTTCTGGCCACAACAGCTTCCTGCAATGGCCTCTCCCCTGAGCTGCCAGCAAAAAGGAGGAGCTCCATTTTCGACCACAACGGCCTCCTGCAACGGCCTCTCCCCTGAGCTCCCTTTTCACTGGCAGAGGGCTGCAGGAGGCCATCGCAACACAAGTGACGTTGAAGCTGGTCACGCCCATCCTGGCCACGCCTACGCCAGCCCCTGATGTCAAACACAACCCTGATGTGGCCCTCAATGAAATCGACACCTCTGACCTGAAGGGTATATGCAAATATTAATGATTTTCCTCCCCCCATTTTATGTATTTTTTTCCATCAAAGGCCTTTAAACACTCAGAATTGCTGGACAGATGCCTGTGGCGTACACTGGAGAGTCAGTCTGTGGACGTTGTGCACTGCTACCTGTGGGAATTACGGCTTCCAATCTAGAAGAGTAGAATGTGTACGTGTTCATACGAACCAGCCTGTGCAAGATCACTTATGCGCCTGGAGACCAAGACCAGCTAATTGGCAGAGGTGTAACATCACTCCATGCGAAAATAGTACGTTTCTACTATTTCACACCCTAGTCAATAAGCAATGCAGCAGCCTGAATATGCATGTTCTTAGGGGGTATTCACACACTCCTCCCTACAAGTATAGGCGGTCCTCGCATAACAAGCAAAATTGGGACCAGAGACTCCATCACTTAACTACTTAACACAGGGGTGTCAAACTGGAGGACTGGATCAGCATTGTAGTTCTCCTCTGGAGTGGGGCGGGATGGATGCTTCCTGCAGCATCCTGTCGGCCAAAACGGGGCATGGGCAGTCTGCGTGTGGCCCACCTGCACCTTGTTTTTGCCCTCCGTGGCCTCCTGCAACACTCTGCCGGCCAAAAATGGGCCGCGTGGCCCGTTTCTGGTTCATTTTCCAGCCCGTTTCCAGCCTGTTTTTCAGCCCATTTTCAGCCTGTTTTTCAGCCCATTGTTGGCTGGTAGAATGCTGCAGGAGGCCCTGGAGGGTGAAAACAAGGCACAAGGGGGCTCACACGTGGCCTGTTTTAGCTGCCAGAGTCGCTGTGGGCCAGTCCTTTGATATTTCCAGGCCCGCGGGCCTTGAGTTTGACACCCCTGACTTAACAGTACTTAACTTTTGGCAACACAATCACACAATTGCCATTTGCAAACTTCAAAGCCAGCTTCTGACAAGCCAAGTCAATGGGGAAGCCAGCAGGTTGTCGCAAGTGGTGGTCACGTGACATCATTCTTAATGACCATGGGTGAACCACTTAAGTAATTCCGTTAAGTAATTCTATTCCGGTTATTAAGTAAAACATCACATGACTGTGCCCAACTTAACATCAGTTCCACCCATGGTCATGAAGCACAATGTCACGTGACCACCACTTGCAACGTCCCGCAGTGAGTTGGCCATGGTGAGTTGTCTGCAGTGACTTGGCCGTGGAGAGGCGGCCACAGCGAGCTGGCTCTAGCAGTTTGTTCCCATCCTTCTTCCCTCTACCCCTTCCACTTATCCCACCTCCATCCTGCTGGAAAGAAAGAGGGAAGCGAGCATTTTGGTCCTTGTGTGTTTATTTTTTTCAAAATGATTCATGTATGCAAGAGAAAATTATGCTTGGTATATAGCAGATAGGGTTCAAATAATTTTACTTATTTTATTTATTTTTTTGTTACGAATTCAATGCATACCTACTAATTTTGTTAGTTAATTAGCCTTGGCTCTTCAAACATTTACTAGGAGGGGAAGATTGATAGGACTGGTTTCAGCTGGAACTGACAATCCCAGGTCATCAGGGTGAGACACCTTGGCATTTTATTGGACTTTTTATACATGTTTACATTTTTTTCCCCGTTTGCTTTTTCCTCTGGAGGTGGGAATGTCATAAGTTCAGGCTCCTCTTTCATCTGAGTAACTACAGATGTTCTAAAGAGCCAGCAAGATTCAAGATGAGATTTGTCATCCCCCCCTCTTTTTTTTTTTTTTTACTATTCTCATCCCCTTTTTCCTAGTTGAGTGCAGAGATACCACCAGGTATTGTGAGAAGGTGAAGCAGTTAAAGCTCTGCCAACTGGCACAGTTCAAGTCACGCTGCTGTGGGACGTGTGGAAAAGCATGAAGGCAGCAGCGAAAGAAAGAAAGAGAAAGTGAATTTAGCAGCCGATGGCCTTGCTCTACTCTGCTCCTGAGAAGGGCTGCTTTGAGAGGAGGAAAATTGGAAAAGCAGTTGCCTCGCCTGCCACTTATTTATTTATTTTTCCTTTCTCTCCCCCTCTCTTTTTTTTTCTTGTTAAGAAATCTCTTTTAACAGAGTCATTTGTTCTTTCTAAAAAAAAAAAAAAAACACAAAAGACCTTGACAAGGTTTCTCTCCTCATGATGGGAAACACATGCAGCGAGTCACAGTTCAGATGAGGGTGGAGGCCAAGAAAGGGAGAGAGAGAGAGAGAGAGAGAAAGAGAAAGCATGTTGGAAATGGAACCGTCCAGAAGACATCACTGGGGGCCCTTGACGGACTGAAGAAATGATGTGGAAGCAACTGGAGACCAAACGCCCAACTGGATTACTACTACGTAAATCGAAATGGGGCTTGACAGATACAGAAAGCAGAGATTAAAATGGACGATTGCCACCTTGCAAATGTTGGAACTGATTCTGGCACGCTTACAGTGAATCTTCTTCCCAAATAGGGATTTACTACGGTGCGCTCACTACCATCACCACCTGGGAAGCTGGTAGCGTGCAGTGTTATACTCGTGACTTCTTGGCATTTTGCCACAGAGGCTTACCAGTGAGAACAGCTGGCATTTGGGGGGGGAGCTAGAAATTGGCCATAGTGATGGGGATTGGCCGTGCCAGCACATCCAGAGGCCACTAAGTTGGGGGAAATGTAATTAGAAATAAGGGGGAGTAAGTAAAAGTCCTCACTGTCTAACTCCGTACTTCCCAAGAGGTTGTTTGTACATTTGAGGAGATGATGGCTTGTTTGTATCCATAATGAGGTTATCATAGCCGTATGTCTTTTTTTAATGCTACAGTGTGGGGTATTCTGCTTTTGTGATCCTCAGGTGGCACAGTTTGACTCTCAGAATGCTACAGTAGATTAAACTGCATTTTCTAATAACGTGGCTGAAATGCAGGGGAAGCAATGCCATACGGATTAGGAAGAAAGGTGCACCAAAGATTAATTCTCACCATTGGTTTTGGTTGCTTGCGGTCCAGATGCCAATCTCTGCTTCGCCTACTGAAAGCTTGGAGTTCTTTTTAGTTTATTTCATTTTAAAAACGAAATGCCTAACTAAATATATTGGATGCAAGTTTCATCCTGATTGCTCTTGATAAATATTGAATCTGATGAAAACGGAGGGAAATACTCAAGAGGTTTCCATCGCATGTTTCTATTGGCTTTTGTTAGTAGAAATGAAGTTGGAAACTAATAAAAAAAAGTCTAAAAGAATAAGAAGAAATTGGGATAGAAGATTATGTAGTCCATATGGTTCAGAGTGAGTGTAAAAAACCCTGCACATATTTTGCAATAATAAAAGAGAAAGTATGAGGCAAACCCTAAGAGGAATAAGTGAACTCATTTGTCCAAAAATGTTTTTTTTTTTTTAAAGAGGTTGGCAACACCTGTTCAGCCTCACCCATTCTCCACTACGGAAGTACAACATAATCCATCCAACTGCGTATAGATTTTCTACATTGAAATGAGAGGTTCCATGAGATTAGGTCATGTTTAAATTGGTTTGCAGAGTAATCCTATTAATCTTTGCCACTGTGAATGCCCACTATGTGGAACAAATGCTGAGGTAAATTACAAACATCCTCTCAGGCCTGATGAAATATACTAACTGAACTGTTTTCTTATTTGATGTGGATGACTCAGAGAAAGACAATCAATATAAGTGCTTCCCATTTCATTTTTTTAAGGGTGTTTTCTTTTTTATTAAGCAGGATGAAATTCACAAACTGCTGAACTGCTTGGAGCTAAAACACAGCAGCTCTGAAACACACTTCTTTGGAAGAATAGAAGCTCTGATTGACGGGCTGTTGCAGCCATCTTATAATGCCCCTTCATTTAGCCTCCTTCACTTAGGAATAACTCCATTGCTGTTTGCTTTCTGGGTATTGTCAAATGGAGCTGAGCGCCTTTAAGAAATGAGGCTCAGAGCTCACACAGGCTCCAGACCTCTGCTGTTCATTAAAGCAGTTCATCTTTTTTCCCCAGATACTCCATGAGTCTTAAAAAACAAACCACTATGTCTACCTTTAGAATTGCAATGCAAGTCAATTCCTTAATGCGACAGGATTCACAAAATGATGGGCTGTTTTAATGAAGAATAAGCGGTCATTTTGGAAGCACACAGCCCTGGGGTGAAACATGGGTTGCCCCATGGCACAATTCAAACAGGTTACATATTATACTTCCTGCCTGCTATTAAAGGAGAAGGAAAGGCAGTCTGCATCAGGTCTATAGTGTCCTTCACACCTTTTAGAGCTTTGACCAAAAGCGGAGCAAATGAATGAGCTGCTTCCCACCGACTCTGACCCAGTAACGATAAGAGAAGCGTGTGGTTGGTTTGTCTTGCTTTGGGGGCTGACTCTGACACAACATTTGGCAGGTGTGTTGGTTTTTACCCAGCACTGTTTTCTCAAAGGTACAGTGACTGTACATCTCTAGTAACTATCCAAAGCTAGGCTTTAGCACAATGAAGGATTGAGCACCTGTAAATCAAATTGGTGTTTTGTATTTGCAGAGAAGGAAGGGCCTTCAAACAAGATCACGATTTGTGGGGCACATTTTTGTACCCCAAATGAGTGGTGTGATGGCCTCGAGGTGGAGCTCTCCCCTCACAATCAGGAGGCTGTGAGTTCGATCCTAGGTAGAGGCAGATATTTCTCTCTCTGGGCACAATGAGAATATATCTGCCGAATAGAATTCCGCATTGGTGACAGGAAGGGCATCCAGCCAGTAAACACTCTGCTCCATTCAATTGCCCTGACTCCACCCCACAAGGGATTATGGTATCATTAAAAGGAGGTGATGATTTTTGTACCCCAAACATCTTCAGGGAGGGTAGGTGGACTCTTCAAGTTCTGGGGAGTTCGGTTGAGCACAAGCCCTATAAAAGGCCAGACCTGCGGCTTGGGTGTCTTTGTGGAGGATTCTTGGCTTGTATTTAACCGTAAAATGTGTGCTGAAGGTAGCATTGATAGGTTGCAGCTTTTTATTACCTGTATATTTTAAGACGAGCCTGGAAGTTCTCTGATGAGGTCAATGTCAGGTCCGCCAGATTTAAATTGCCTTCTGTTTTGGGCTTTCCAAAATGTATCTGGCAGAGAGTTTTCTCTCTTTTCAGATGGGTCTCTTAAGTTACTGCGTTGCTATGAATCAATGCAACATTTATTTAAAGAGAGAGAGAGAATGTCTTTCTACATTATGTAAATGTATCGTGTGTATATTTATTAGAATTTCTTGTATAAAAAGTGCAATATGAATAATTGTACATTATTTTGTCCAGATGAAACTATTGGGTGGGGTGGAGGGAGGGCGGGGGGGGGGAAGAGAAGAGATTCTTCTGTAATACATCTGCAATGTTTTGTAATACCGGTGACATTTGTATTGTCTGTCCTTATTGTTGTATTTAACTTTGACTACATTCATTTCATACAGAGAAAACCACAACGGGGGTGTGTGGGGGTGGGGCAGCGGGATGGAGGGGAAAGTTACATTCTACAAACAAAAGATCCCTTTTCCTTAGCAGGGATGTCGTAGCTGTTTTTTCTCCATAGAAAAATAAATCGATTTTCATTAGAACATCAGGCGTCCATCGCTAAACTCTTTCAGATGGTGGCGTTTTGGAAAACTCTCTGTGAAATGAATCCAGGGGACAGCATTCAAATGGGTGCAGTGTTTGGGGGGTTTGGATGTGTGTGTGTATGAGTGTGCCCTAATATAGACGTAAATGAGGCTCCCGGAGAAGATGGCTTCCCTGTTTATTTCAAAGTATGCATCTTTGTGTTGTCAGTGCCATTTAATGCTCTTGCAACCCAGAGACCTGAATTGAAGCACAGGCGGATAATCTAGTTCCGATTTCAATTGAGCTCTATCCAACTCTGGCTTGCCTTCCTCCCACCCACCTACTCCCCGGGAGCTGGCTAGTTGCTCTGTCCCGTTTGCAAACCCCAGCCGGGATCCCCTGAGTTGCATCCCACCAACAACAAGGCATGTCTGTAACTGTGCTAAGGCTTGCGGCCTATGAATGTAATTGCAAATGTTTCATGAATTGTGACTTGGCAGCATCCATGTAAATCTCTTGTTAAGTTGACAAATACTACAGGAGGCAGCTCCCCCGCTTTTTTAAAAAAAAAAACTTGTTTATATAATTTTTTTGTACAAATCATGCATCTTATTTATTTACTTTCTTGTCAGACTGGTTCTTTATCATTTCCTCTGGAATCTTGGGAATTACAAGTATTCAGAATTCCCCTTTGTCTTCTGTCTGAAGAAAAACACTAAATCTCTGAGGACATGGAGAGAACATTCTAGGAAACATAACCATTTCCATCCTAAAGCCAGAAACAGAATAATAATAATAATAATAATAATAATAATAATAATAATAATAATAATAATAATAATAATAATAATAATAATAATAATAATAATAATAATCTGAACACTAGAAATATCTCCCATCTCTCCCCCCAATGTTTGCCAATGTCCTCTTCTGAGTTCGGGAATCTCCCATTTTGGAAAGCCATTAAAAGGGGTACCAGGAAGATCTTCGTTTCTAAAGGGCCTTTCCATCTCCCCATTGTTATTGTTGTTTGTGGCCTTATCAAGCTGAAAAACAAAACAATTGCTGAAAAACAAAACAACAGAGATCTAGAAGGGCTAAAATATATGGTTACTATTAGTAAAATAAAGTACTTTTAAGTTTTAAAAAATCAAAGTTTAACAGGCTTGTAGTTTCCATTGCTGCTTCCAACACAAGGAAGTAGCTGTTTTAAATGTCACATGGTATAAGCAAGAAAGTATTCAGCCTCACATATTACATTTCTTTACACATTAGATTACAAGAACCCACATTTTCTACAACAAGTGCTGCTTCTCATTTGATTGAAACGAAACATTTCAGGATGCAGGAAAGTGTAGCTGAGTTTCAATGAACAAATCGGCGTGATACAAAAATAGAACGCACAAAAACTTTCTCATCTTAAATAATCGGGTACCTGTGTCATTACTGTATGGAATCTGTCAATGTTTGCTTTTAAAGGCCAGGCATATCCTGTAAATCGCCAAAATTGTATTCGACATTTCCTGATCTTTAGAAATATCAGAGGCTTTGATTGTCAAGGACATTTAGGGATTAATATAGCTAGTTATTTGTAGACCCCAGGCAAAATATAAGCATATAAGTCTTAAGGCCTTGGAATCTCGGAATATCAGAATGAATTCAGATAACTCAAATACTTCATTAGGTTTTAGAATTGTGCACTGACCCATCTGCTTGTGATTAGAAAACACCAAATGTGTTTTTGTTCGCACTGCAGCAGAAAGTTGGCTCAATGGACACATCCAACCCTTAATGGTGGGTCATTAGGAGCTTCCTTCAAGCCCCTACTCTGGTTGAACTGGATTTAAAAGAGGTGGGACAACTGCCATATAAAGTACCTTCAGAGTTTATGGCAGACTATTCTTAAATAATTACTACTGTGGAAATGAATGGTATGGCTTTGTCCTGTGAGGTTCAGACCTGGTTGTATTTTAATTTTAAAAGAAAAACGCACAACATATATAAGCTAGAACATTTCCTGAAACTGGCTAAACACTTCCTGCACTCTAAAGAGCCAATAAAAGTAAAGACTCCCTTGGTGTAGTTTTCTTGGCCGGAATTAGGAAGTGGTTTGTCTCTGATTTCTTACAGAATGTTTTTCCAACTTCCAGGTCTAGTCTACAGGCCCGAGAATGATGGTCTTCCATCCAAGTATGAGCCAGGTCTAGCCCTGCTTAACTTTTATAAAGCAAAGGGAGAGCAACTAAAATCAGTTACACACTACAGTGTTATAGTCTCTGCAAGCCACACTTCCTTTTTCTCTTACACAAAACTCTCTGGACTTGCCATGGGTACAATAAATATCAGGTGTTTAATTGAGAGGCATACTAGAATTTGGAGAATTTCCCAGTCAGAGTAAGTTCATCATTTGCATCTAGCCTCAGATTTAGAAACAAACTATATGGCCTTCTGAATTTAGTAACAAACTACACGGTCTTCTGAAAAATACATTCCACATCTTCTACAAGACTAGAGATAAGGAAGGTGGTTGCCTAATTTGGCTCATTATGAAATTCCTTGATGCAATAATTTTGCCAAATGTTTTTCATCTCAGGAATAATTTTATAAACAGTTGCTTACAACAGGCATTCACAAACCAGGATAAGAAACTCTCCACATTATCAACACGGGTCTGCTTTGGCCTTTATATAAAAGGTGAGATCAGAACAGATCTTCCTGCTTCAGAATCCTGATAGGTGGGGTTACAAAATGAATCTTGCAAGTGGTGCATACCTCTGTAACATAGCTGAGCAAAGATCTGATCTACAACTTTCCTACAAGTAGTAGCTCAACAATCTGTCAACCTGAACCTGCTGGTGAACTGTAATGAAGTAATGATGAATCATGATCGTCCTATTTAACCAGCAAACTCTGCTTTCCACAGGCCCTGGTTCAAAATTCTCTCAGTTTAAAAATAGCTACAAAATTCATGTTCTAACTCAATTGATCAAGGAATGCAATACACCTTTGGCAAGCCTTCAACATGTTCTTTATAAAATGATAAAAGAATGAGTTATATGATGCTTCTGTTAGATGGACTCACAATTCATGACTGCGCCCAAAGAGTACTAGTTAATGGCTTTTCCAAATGAAAGGTATGATATTTAATAACTGAAATGCCAAGTTCTGCATTTAGCAAAAAAACCACACACGCACAAATAGAGGATGAAAGATTTCTGGCTTGGTAAGAGTTTATGAAAAGAGATTCTAGGTGTTGACTACGGATGAATCATGAGCCAGCAGTGGGATGCAGTTGGTGAAAAAGTAAATGGGAGCTTGGGCTACATTAACAGGAACATTGACTCCAAACCACAAGAGTTAATAGTTCCCTTGGACTCTGCCCTGGTCAGATCCCATTCAGAATTATGTGCGCAGTTCTAGGCACCACAATTGAGATAAGACATCAAGAAACCTGCATCATAACTTGGTCCTCAACACCAATAAGACCAAGGAGGTTATAGTGGACTATAGAAGGAACAGATCAGACATCCAGCCCTTGCTTATCAATGGAGACCAGCAAGTGGCCAGTTTTAAGTTTCTGGGTGTTACCCTAAAAGAGGACCTGACCTGGGGTGCCCACATTGCAGCCATGGTCAAAAGGGCCCAGCAGAGATTATACTACCTGAGACTTCTCAGAAAACAACTGAATGAAAAACTGCTGGTGACCTTCTACCGCTGCACCATAGAGAGTATCTTAACTTACTGCATCTCTGTATGGTTTGCCAATTGCACAGTGGCAGATAGGAAAGCACTCCAGAGGGTTAACGTCATTGCCCAGAAGATCATTGGTTGCCCTCTGCCCTCTTTGGAAGAGCTTTATAGCTTCCGCTGCCTTAAAAAAATTCAAAACATTCTCAAAGATCCATCTCATCCTGGGCACCCTTTTTTTGAACTATTACCATCTGGCAGACGGTACAGAATAATAAAAACAAGGACAAATAGGCTGAAAAACAGCTTCTATCCCAGGACAGTAGACTTGTTGAATTCTACTGTATAGTGCAATATTAATGCAATGTCAGGGGTTTTCAATTCAATGTGTGGAGTGTGAAGGATGTGTGTTTATTTTCATGGACATGATGTGCACTGAAGATGGTGTTTGATTTTGTTGTATGAGCTGCAAAGACAATAAACTAAACTAAACTAATCAAGTTCAGAGTCACACTGTCAAGATGTTCAGGGATGTGGAAGCTGAGGCATGTTGAAGAACCTAGCTAGGAATGGCCAGGGGTGGGATTCAAATTTTTTAACAACTGGTTCTGTGGGCGTGGCTTAGGTGGTGAGTGTGGCTTGGTGGTCATGTGACTGGGTGGACATGGCTTGGTGGTCATGTTATTGGCTGGGTGTGGCCAACTCAATATCATTCACATCGAGGCACGCATTTCCTCACCTGGCCTCTCATGACTGTGGGAATGCTGCAACAGTCGTAAGTGTGAAAAATGGTCATAAGTCACTTTTTTCAGTGCCATTGTAACTTTGAATGGTCACTCCACACAAGCAAAGTACCAGCAAAGGAGGGGGGGAAACTCCAGAGAGGTTCCTGAGACAGGAAGTCTAGTCCTGCCAAGAATGTAATAAGGGTTAATGGAGAGGCAGTTTCTGTAAGCAAAACCAGAATGTTTCCTTCCTGCCTTCCTTACAGGATTAGGCCAGTAATTTCTTCTAACAACCAGTTCTCCAAACTGCTTAGAATGTTAACAACCGGTTCTAGAGAATAGGTGCAAACCTGTAGAATCCCACCCCTGGGTATGGCTAGATATAGTGCTCTGCCAGCAAAAACAGGCTCCCAAGCTCCATTTTCGGCTGCCGTGGCCTCCTGCATCCCTCTGCCAGTGAAAATGGAACTTGGGAGGGCTGCACAAGCTCCATTTTCACTGGCAGAGGGTTGCAGGAGGCCGTGGCAGCCAAAACAGAGTGGGAGCCCGTTTTTGCTGGCAGGTCGCTTGGACCACCACAGCCACCCTTGATATGAGTGACGTTGACCCACCCTATCAAACACAACCCTGATGCGGCCCACAGTGAAATCAAGTTTGACACCCCTGTCTTAGAGGAATCTACCAGTTTTGGATTTCTGCTTTCAATGGGTGCATTACTCAGAATGCTGACACTCTGTTTATTAGCGTGACCTTCTGCCTTTGTTTATCCCAGACAGGGGACCGGGATAGGATTGGTGTCACATAGAGATCCCTGCCAAAAACTTTGTCATCATTTTCTCATTGAACTTCAACTAGGAGACTGAAATGAAATTTCAGTTATCATTGTAGGGAACCATTTTAGATATTCTGAGCCAGCTATCCTATTGGTGCTGACAGAGGGGTCAAAAGAGCCAAGATGGCCGCCATAACCATGAGACCGACGGTGAACACTTTTTGACTGCATGGTTTAAACAGGGACATCTCTGACCCCACTGTTCATTCAGAGGCTCGCATTATAAATCTTGAGAAACATGAACATGTAAGAAAGAGTAAAAATGTTGAAGAACAATGTGACTAGAAACCTGTTTATGGCATAATCTATATATATAAAAGTGAAAAACCACTCACACATCATCACAAAATCTCCAGAACTGTAAAGCCTACAAACTTGAAATTTAGCATGTATGTTCCGCTTGGCTTCTAGGTGCTCACTGAGAAGGGATTTTTTGAAATGACCATCAGAGCATTAGTATTTTGTATATTATTAACATGCTCTGATGCTAGAGAGTTCTACTCCCCCTCCCCACCTGAAAAGAAATCTGCTCCAAATACAAAACACAAGCAGAGGAGAGGAGTTTCAGTTTCACAGCAGCAATCAGTTTTAGTACAGAACAGTTTAGCTAACTGGCTCTTTGCTGTCTCCTTCTTGCTTTCACAGCAAATACTGTTTCAGTTTCTAAACAGCCCTCAACTCTCACACACTGACAGGATGCTAGCCAGATGAATACCAATGGATGCTGGTAGGCAGAGGTACATTTCCCTCCCCCCTTATTTTCCTCCCCAAAAACTAAGCCCGGTCACATAGTTTCGTAGCGAAGCACAGGTATAGAGCTGGTATTAAAATATGGCAGCCCACATCCATCTGGCAAGAGGGGCAAAAATTCAGAACCTGAAGTTTTCAGTGCCATTTTTTAATTTGAGGTAACCAATCATGGGCTTGGACACAACTCCCCAAATTCCTAATCTCTAGGGTTTATGGGAGTTTTAGATCAAAAACTCACTGCCATTACCTTCTCCGTAAACCTTTGCTGAACTTATATGCGTCCAATAAGGGCTGGGAAGCAAATGCTTATCCAGTAGATTAGATCTCCAAACTTAGTGGAAAACCAAGTTTTATTTTCAGCTTAAAGCATCCCTCTCCCTTTCATTGCAGTTTGAAATAAGAGGTAGCTAAGTCAAGCTTTTTTCTTCTTTCTTTTTAAACTCAAATATAACCCCCCGTGTATTTAACTGGGCTTGGTTTTCAAGGAAGCAGCTTCAGGCTGATTTAAAAGAGCTCAGCGTTACTGGAGCCCGGAAGAGCTGATCCGATATAAACTAGCAGCCATCGTGCAGTAAAGATGTCTGGCTGAGAAGGAACTAAGTGTCAGAGGACAATGATTTAATGCGCCTTCCTGGGGCTGAGAGCTGGTCCCCGTTTGTGCACTCTGCACTGGAGAAATGTTGGCCTTCAACTCACCGGGGGATGGAGAGACACATTTCTCATGCCCTCTTCCAATCCTATAAATCGGTCTGTTGCCTGGAGGTTCCCCGCCATCTGGGGCCGACCTCGTGCTCCACCCACAGTTGGGACCCAGGAATGCCAGGTGAGCCGAAGTGCGGAGAGAAACTGCAGATCATTTAATTGCTAACAAAGGGAAGGTGCATTTGTCCTTGCCAGGCACGAAGTCTTCCCATGCTTGGCCTAAGGATTAAGTGTTGGGTGGGGGCTTGGACACCTCCCAAAATCTGACATTTCCTCCAATCCTTCCCCCCAAGCAATTTATTAAGCCCACATTATTAGTTTAAAGGAAAGATCCTGCGAGATTGCCAAATATTAACTGATAACATTTTGATTAGTGAAACATTCATGGGTTTGGCTAGCTTTGGTTTTCCCCTAGTCACGCTCCACAGGTTGGTTTGTTTTTTTAAATCACGAACAGGCCATTTCAAATTTGCTAGTTAAAAAAAAGGTCTTTTAGGAACTGTAAGCACTTAGTTTGTGCTATTGGGATACAAGAGTTTCTTTCAAGCTTCTTTATTAGCCAGATGGTGTTTTTAGCAAGGGTACTGATGTTCCCAGCCAGGAGGCCTTTTAGTATTATCCATGTACAGTATTCATGTGGGTGAGTGTTTATCTACTAGTGACTTTATCTCCTGCCACTGAAAGAGGCACAAAATGATTTACCCTCAAAAGTAAAATCGATACCAAAATTCAATTAAAGCACAATGAAAACCATAATTAAAATTCCACTTAGAAACCCAAAAGAATAAAATAGGCAGCAAGATTGTCACAGCCTCAGCAGGCATGACTGACCTTTGGTCATATTTATCAATTTTGATTTGATCTCAGCAGGAAGCAATTCCTTCAATGTTCCTTAAAAGGGAGCTACTTAGTAGCCATTCTTACTTAGCAGGGTATTCCAACAGATGGAAAAAATCAGCATAAAGGCCACAATTCCACCTGTAACTAATACTAGGCAACCCATTAACCATTGGGTTATTGTTTCAGAGTTATTTACTTATCTAAACAGAGAAATAGAATGGCCATAAGTGGGCACAAAAATCAGTGGGAGTGACTTACTCTTGGCTTCCTCATTGAGTTTCCTTGTGAGAAGTTGGCAATGTGTATTCAAAATATTTTTCCTTCCTTCCTTCCTTCCTTCCTTCCTTCCTTCCTTCCTTCCTTCCTTCCTTCCTTCCCAATCCATTCACCCATCCATCCATCCCTCTCACCATCTAGCCATCCATCCATCCATCCATCCATCCATCCATCCATCCATCCATCCATCCATCCATCCATCCATTCCTCTAGTTTGTTCTTTCCTTCCTCCACTTTCTTCATTCCTTCCTCCTTCTTCTTCCTTCCTTCCCTTCCTCCCTCTTCATTTCTCCTTTCTTCCCTCCCTCCCTCCTCTTTCCTGACACACAAGGTTCCATTAATTTAAAGATCACAAAGCCAGCAGGCAGTTCCAAGTCCAAAGCCAGCAGGCAGGTAAGTGACTGGCAGTCAGGTAGGGGAAGGAGCAAGGCATTGTGCAAATGGCCAGTGCAATGCAAGCACAGAGAGACTGGGGGAGGTTGCATGGTTAGGGGAGACATACCTGAGCCATTTGCAACCTTCCCTGCTGGTTTCCACATTGGCTTTCTCCCTGCAAGTTTCCCACCAGCAAAGAGTTCACTCTTGGGAAGGTTGCAGGGAGCAACCTCAACTTTCCTCCTTGCCACTCCTGCCATTTTCCCTGTTGTCTTCTGGAAAACTGACAGGGAGTGTTGGAAATGAGGATAACATGATCGTTATGAAGAGCCTCGGTGGCGCAGTGGTTAGAGTGCAGTACTGCAGGCCACTTCTGCTGACTATCGGCTGCCTGCAATTTGACAGTTCAAATCTCATCAGGCTCAAGTCGACTCAGCCTCCACCCTTCCAAGGTGGGTAAAATGAGGACCCAGATTGTTGGGGGCAATAGGCTGACTCTGTAAACCGCTTACAGAGGGATATAAAGCACTATGAAGCAGTATATAAAGCTCAGTGCTATTGCTATTGCTTTTGTGGCAGCAGTGCTGAAGTGACAGCAGCACAGCAGTGCTAAAGTCCCCACAATTTCCCAAATTTCATTCCCCAAAGAGTCAGGACTCCCAACAATCTGTAAGTTATCCCATTTAAGTTACGCTCAATTTTGCTTTTCTAGAACGTTATTTTTTTCCAGTTCCCTAAGAAAGGGTCAGTCCCAAGGAAATGAGTATTCTATTAATCACATTCATTACAGAATAGAATCATCAGTCTGTTCCAAAGCAGCTTCAAGCTTTCACACTTATGTCTTGATTTAGCCGGCTGCCAGAGAGGCCTCTGTAATCAGCAAGCTTTGAGTTTGACGCCTGTCGGGATTGCATCTTGGAGGACGGTCGGAACCGCCTGTGGCCACCTTCGTCAACCTTCTCGAAAACGTAACCAGGTGGCTCTTTGAAAGAGGCAGGGCATATGTGCACGTCCTTGGCTGTGTAACTGGTGCCGTAGGTGGTGGTCTCAGCAAACGGCAAATGAGGTCTGGCCACTGGCAAGCAGGGCCGGAAGCTCTTTATGGACGGGAGCGGGTGAGGAACGTAATGGGTTTGGAAGGAGGTCATGAGGTCCATGGGTTCGGAGGACAAGGTGATCTCGCAATGGGGCAAGATGGGCTTGGGTCTTTCAGAGTGCCAATGCTGGAAGTCTTCCTTCATAGTGGAGCAGTTGCTGAAAGGTGCTGTGTATTCGACAACCCGGGCCAAGGGTTTATACGATGTTGCCGGGCGCCCATGAGGATCTCCATAGTGGATCTGTGCTGTTGTTTGGAGGTCCATCTTCTCTGTAGGAGGAGTGTAAACCACCGGCTTCTTGATGATGCGAGGAGCTGCTGGCCAGGCTAAGAACTTATCCTTGAATTCAGTAGTGCCCATAAAATTGCCTGCATCTGGCCTCACATAATCTGGTTTCGTGGACTTGGCTGGCTCACCTGCTAACCCTTTGTAAGCAAGCTTGTGGGTTGTGAGACCATCAAATGGGACATTGCAGGCCTGGAATGGCTCTTGGGTATGGACGAAGCGTTTTGGGATGGGGTGAGGCACATAATTCAACTTATAATTGGTCATGCTATCCAAGGGGACCTTCGAGATGTGAAGAGGCCTTACAGGCTTATAGTGCTTGGTGGTGACCAGCCCTTTGTATTGGAAAGCATCCTGGTTAGTGGTCCTGTGATCAAATTTTTCTTCTGGTGGGCGGTAATTGTTATCTGGCTTAATCATCTCTCTTTTCGGCTGATTCCATGCCACGTAATCAGCTGAAATGTAAGCAGATGGGATTAAAGAGGATATCATTACACTCGTAAACATTCCTGCCTCCATTCTAATAAATTGCAATTTTACAGCATTCAAGCAAACAATGACAGGAAAAAAATGAAAGCGGTTCTTTTTCTATTGGAAGGATGGCGAAGGATTATTTAGCAATAAACCACATAAAGATGGACTCATGGGAATTGTAAATGGAATGAATATGGAATCAGGCAACTATAAACGCATCATTTTGTTATTTTTAATTTTGGAGTATTGATATTATGTTTCTATCCCATTGCCAGAGAGCCACTTTGGCATAGTGGTTAAGACTTCAGCTAGAAAATATTATACCCTAAGTCCTAGTCCATGGGTATCAAACCCAAGGTCCACGAGGTGCTTAGATCTGGCTTGTGGGGCCAACCTGGAAATAACAAAGGACCAACCTGTGGTGCCTCTGTTAGCAAAAATGAGGTCTGGGGGGCTGCCCATATCCACCTGCACCCCGTTTTGGCTGGCAGGCAGTGGTGGGATTCAATTTTTTTACTACTGGTTCTGTGGGCATGGCTTGGTGGGCGTGGCAGGGGAATAATAATGTAAAATCTCCAGTCAGAGGTGGCATTTGCCAGTTTTCCGAACTACTCAAAATTTCCGCTACCGGTTCTCCAGAACTGGTCAGAACCTGCTGAATACCAGCTCTGCTGGCAGGGTGCTGCAGGAAGCCACCCAGGCTGAAAATGGGGTGTGCGGGGACCACCTATAGCCTCCCCGCACCCCATTTCGGCCAGCAGGGTGCTGCAGGAGGCATCCATCCTGTCTCCTCCCCTCCCCTCAGCTGGCCTGCACAGGACAACTACAATGCTGATCCGGCCCTCCAATAAATCCAATTTGACACCCCTGTCCTAGTCCTATCATAGGCATAAAGTCAGCTGGCTGATTTGGAGCCAGTCCCTCTCTCTGAGCCCTCGGAAGCAGGCAATGGTGAACCACTTCTGAAAAACCATGCCAAGAAAACTGCAGGGAATTTCCCAGGGAGTGGCCAGGTGTGTCAACACTGACTTGGAGGTAATCCTGAAAAATCCCATTGCTGGAGGATCGAAGTAAGATTTTAGTACAGTCCCACCAAGCATCTGCAAGTAGAATCTGGAAAGGTAGATAGCACCTTCATAATGAAACAGCAAGACAACATAACCTAACCTTGGAGTCATTCTACTCCTGGCATCCATTTTAAGGCAATTCAAGGGATCTGGAACTTGTACTTTGCATCCAAAGCCCCCGATCCTAATGTCGCTCATACATATCTTTTTTTTTTTCATTGCAAGCCTTAACTGCAAAAGTGATTTCCTTTCAAGCATGTGGAATTTTTCTTTTTTCAGGTTTACCATTCTGGCCTGGGAAACGTCATGTAATTAGCAGATAGTGAAACGTTTGTGTAGTTTTGCCATTCAGATCTAGTAGTCTTATCTCAAATGAAACCAGGGAAATATCTCACAAGGTTCTCCCGGGGCTTCTAACTTCTCAAGATGATAACATTTCTTCTCCTCCTTAAACATTGAACTGAAGGTTAGTACAGACTTCTATAAATAAGCTGGAAAAGTCAGAGACACTTGAGTTCTTTATTCATGGCTTCATAGATGGGATTCAACTCTCAAATTCCTCTTGATTCTGATGTCAATTGAAATCTTTTTCTACATATATAACTTTATTAAGAATTTGGATTGCAGTAATAAAGTTCATGCGAACTAAACTTTAAAAAAGAAAAGAATAGAAAGAAATAAAAAGTGCAAGAAAGAAAGAGAAAGAAAGAAAAAGAATAAAAATATAATAAAGAGAATAAATGTTCAAAGGTTCCCAGTCTTCATCAAAAAAATAAACAAATTTACTCTCTTTAAGGATACAAACATTTATCTCTTCATCCCATATCCCATCTCTTAGCTATGAACAAATCTATAAAAACCTCATTTTTTTCAGTCCTGATGGCCACAGAAATTCCATAAAGAGTTAGCAGAAATAACCTCACATCTTGTTTTAACCTTGATCAAATAAACCTATTTTATATTCCTTCCTTTTATTTCTAACAGCCATAATTTTTGTTCAAATACTGTCAGAAAATTTTATTTCTTTTCATTTCTTCTTTGTCCTATTGCACAGAATTCTTCAAGGCTTTACAAGGCTCTTTTGTAAGCCCACTAGGAAAAATAGGTTACTTTCTTCGTTTGTCACTTGTATTTTACATTAAAAACTCAGCCAGTTTCTTTTGTATATCTAATATGTGAAACACTTTTCTAGGTCATTCTGTTGGTCTTTCAGTTATATATCTTTTTTGATATTATCTCATTTTTTCAGATAAAAGTTATTCTTCATATTTAGCATTTTCTTGTACTTAAAATTTTTAATTCGCTCTAGTATCATTTTTGAATTCATAAAATTATTTATCTTTGTTTTATCTTGTAAAAACCAAAACAGAATGTATTTTTCATGAGAAGTTGGTTGTTCTTTACAATTAATTCCAAAGTCTTATTGTAAAAGTTTTAATACTCCAATTTTATCTGGACCCTAAGTCTGTTTCTAACTTTCTAAGATCAAGACCTGATTTAGCTTTTTGCTCTTTATTTTAGATTCTTTAAATTCAGAACATTACGATTAAAATTGTATCCCATCCAGGATTGAAGGTAGACTCACCTGGCATTTTCAAAATGGTCAGTTCAAAGGTCTCTAATAGCTTAGATGTCGCTAATGAGCAAGTTCCAAAACTGATTAGAAAGTGTGGTTTGCGAATTTAGTGTCCTTTAAAAGCCTTCTGCAGGAAGTAACAATGGCTTCCTGTGTATCAGGATTTTGGAAAAAAATTAGGACATCACAGAGCAAAACAAGACATTGAAGTGAAACCATGCGTGACATGGCTCAGGCAGTCATCAGTACTGACAAAAGAACTCTAAAATTATCTCCCTATCTGGAGAGAACACTGTATCTCAGACTTAATGAAAAAAAATGAAAACAGTGAACTGCAAAACTGCAAGGAATTCAAATATTTTATCATATCGCTTATAGGCACCTCATCCTGTTTAGTAGTTAGTCTATCATGTTTAATATTCTTACATCAATTTTATGGCTATTTTTTCTTAATACTGCATTTATTCTAGCATTCTATTATTGTATTATATTGTAGTCTGTTCTATTCTATTCTATTCTATATTCTATTCTATTATAATTATTCTATTATATTCATTCCATTCCACTCATTATTATCCCAGAATTATGTGTAGATGAACTATCTTCATGTAATGCAGAAATAGCAAATTTCAAAGCCATAGACTAGACTGAATCCGTAGGAAATCCTAGGACTGTGGACAAACAGGAAGTTAATAAAACATTTTGGAAGGAGACACTGGCAAACCACTTTGCATTCATATAATTATTAGGTGTGAAGCTGAACTGAAGAAATCCTTATGCTTCCCTTTTGACTGCCATGCAATGGCGTGTGTGTGTGTGTAGAATTCTGGGAACTGAAGTCCAAACAATCTAAGATTGTCAAGTTTGAAAAATAGAATGTACTGCAGGAGATAAAAGGTAATAAAATGGTAGAACAGGTGATGTGCAGACCAGAGTGATCATGCATAAGCATTGACATGCAATAAATAATTGTTTTTGATTCAGGAAAGGAGGAGAGATCTGAATTCTTGCAACTCATACTAAAAACGATAAAAAAACAGCTACAATATGTAATCTAAAAAGGATAAATGGGAGAGCAAATTCAGGTAAGGTACCAGGCTAGAAACTAGAAGACTCTGGGTTCTAGTCCTACTTAAGCATGAAAGTCAATTGGGCAGTGGTGGGATTCAGTCAGTTCACACCGGTTCAGGTAAATCGGTTGTTAAATTAACACACGCACCCCAACTAAATCTTGGCACTGCGCTGCAATGGAGAAACAGGCAATGGAGTGGCCAATGTGAAGGGAAAAGGCCGCTTTCCTCTTTTTTCTCCCTGCTCCTCCTCTTTCCCTTCTGCCAATCATTCTAGTGCCCATTTCTCCATTGCAGCACAGCACTCAGAATCCACTTTGATAGTGGGGGGAGTTGTAATTTAACAACTGGTTTGCCCAGGGTCAGGTTGTCCATCATAGGAGGCTCGTCCTGTATGTACGGCAGAGCTGAAGGATGGGGATGACCCTGGGCAAACCAGTTGTTAAATTAGTTTAATCCGACTACTGCATCTGGGTGACTTTGGGCCACTCATTTATTTTCAGGATCTGTCAGCAAGGCAGTGGTCAATTTCAGTCCCAATCAATGTATCAAAACAGGGTTGATCTGAAAAAAGAGGTTCCTTCACTCACCAGAAAAGTGGTAGGAGGTTTTTTTTGTTTTTTTTTTAAAGGATAAATCTAACACAGCTTGATATATCATGGATAAGATAAGACAGATCATGTTGGAGAAAAGGCAGAACAGCAGAGCAGGGACATGGTGATCTTTCAGATGTTGTAGGAGTCCAACCTCCCATCCTTGCCAGGCACCATGATGGCACTGACTGGCTGGGGATTGTGAAAGAAATGACCTTACTGTCCTTAGAAGGCCTCAGTTTTCCCATGGCTGGTCTTAAACCCGACATAGTTTACCCACTCAAAAAATAAGCCATGAGGACAATGAAAGCTGGAAGTATCCGTGTCATAAGACAAGAAAGACGCTTAACAAATTAGAAGAAGGTGCACCAGATCGAAAACAAGCTGCTCATAATATATAATCCAATTATTTTACAACTGTGTTCTGTTATCAGGAATTTCTGAGTAAGAAGAGGTGACAGTGAAAATCACATGCAAATTCATTGGCATTGATTCCCTATCTGTATAACTCGATGAGCGGGCAGAATAAACTAAAGGAATAATAATGCTGTAAAGTTGTGATACGTTCACTGTAATATATTTTCTTTTCGATCTTCTAGTGTATTCCTACTTGGGGTTGCAGTGCGGCAACTTGGGTGTGCCATTTGATAGATTATTTTGTGCAGTATACCAGGGGTCCCCAACCACTGGTCCCCGGACCGGGACTGGTCCGTGGATCATTTTTTACTGGGCCGCAAAGCTTGGGCGCCACCATCTTGTTTCGACGGCGCTTCCGGGTTTTCGGTTGCTTCGGGTTTTCGGTTGGAAAGTGCTTCCGGGTTTTCAGTTGGAAGCGGCATTTGGGTACTCGCGCCTTAGTTGAGTCGAAGAGGGGCAGGGCGGCTTGAGCGAAGAGCCGTCCCGATGGCGGTGGAGTCTTGCATTACTCAGGTACCGGTCCGTGGAAGAATAAATAATCGGGAAACCGGTCCCTGGCTCAAAAAAGGTTGGGGGCCACTGCAGTACACAGTTTCTAACTCTATCACATTCTCTCTGAGCTGGCCTTGTGGTCTCTTGGTTGTGTGTTCCCCTTCACTTCAATGGATGCCCACATGCTCATCAGAGCAATTGCCCCTAGGAGGAAGTGACTCATGCATGCATACACTCTACACCTTGAATGTATTTTAAGGGAGATCTGGTTCTCCTTATAGGCAGTCCAATTGCCTGGATATGAAAGATCGCTGGCTTTGTTGTACCCTTGAAAGCTGGTGAGCTTCAGACCTTAAAAGGATGAATCACTACAATATGGAGTAAGATCGTGGGACCAATTATTTGAAGAAGATTTCCGTTTGCAGGGTGTCTTGAAAAATCTTGCAAATTGCAACCAAATGTGATGAAGCTGTGTTTTATCGGAGCTCTTCAAATCTTCAGCTAAAGGCTGCTCTAGATAGTACAGATCTTTGACTGAGACTTACATATGGCTCGTATCATATCATTAAAGCCCACTGATAGAGAAATTGATTCATGTCAATCCACACGTAAGACTGACCAGATGTTACATATATCAGAGGCACATCAAGGGAGAACAGGAGCTGCTTATCGTCATTTTTGTCATTGTAAAGGAAGAGTAACGGCGTCCATGCGCCCTCACTAGGATCCGATTGTTTGGATAAAGTTGTCATTTGGAAGGGTTGGCAGACTCCTAGTTCTGCTGAATGAGCAAAATTGTTTGATAGGATCTTTCTTTCTCTTTCATACTTGCTATGGATGTGCTCAACTAACAGACAATTCTTGTGACTAAGACATAGGGAATGAGTCTTATTATATCTTGATGATTGGCCTACAAGAATGATTTCTTTTCCTCCTTATTCATTGATGTAGGTCTCCTTTGATCACACATAGCCAGTTCCCCATTATTTCACTCACATCTCTTCCAAAATACTTCTGATGTCCCAAAAAAGTTGTACACTATAAAACACCAAGGAGAGGGATAGGGGAAACCAGCACATGTGATCTGTGTAAGGGTCTTAAACATTTGCACTTCCTTAGAAACCCTGAGAAAGGACAAGATCAAAACTTCCAGAAGTTCCAAGGGGACATAAGTTTAAGGGGCAAAAGGATTACTCAAGGCACTTATAAGCACCCCTTAAAAACATGCCAACTTGTAAGGTGGAATAATTATTCCCATTTAGGTTATTGAAAAAAGGAGGTTATTAACTAAAACTAATATTTTAGATGTCTAATGCATCTGAAGTATTTCCAATCATTCTTTCAACTCTTACTTTTATACGTGGGGAGTGTGTTCATCTTCTCATCAGAATAATATTTTTGTTCCTGGGGCATGCAAGGAGCCACTCGCGATACGGAGTATGGGTTATAGTCTTGTCTATACGTAGACTGTAGGTCCATACATTCATTGCTCTTGACATATTGATCGGGAGGTTTCTGTTTAATACGGAAAACTTCGTGTGGGATGTAATCTCTCCTGTAAACATCAACAGCTCTCGTTAAGTGAATAGCTTGTGGCATACAGATAGTCGTGCTTAACTTAGTCCTATTGAAAACAATTGGACATGTTTCCAAGCCCTCTCATAGATTTTAATGACTCTTACTTTAAGCATGACTAAATCTAAACCTACCAGAATGTTGCTTATTCAATTCACTTGAACCCTGCATAACTCATACCGAAAAAGTTCCCGCCGCTAATTTTCTTTTTGCTTATCAATGATTTGGAGATACTTTTAGCTTTCAGATTGTTGTGTTATTTCTCACAGACACTTTTTTTTAAAAAAAAAATGGTGACATAAGAGTACAAAATCTTTCCATTTGGGGAAGACTGAGCAACAGAATTTACCAATGGGTACTTCCTGTATTGTAGGAAGCTTTTAAGCAAATGTACAATAGGGCAAAGATGCACAGAGCACTGCTTGAACTGTGATGATATGTAACTTTTATTGGTACATCATCAATCAACAAATATTGGCATAGCACTTAATAATTTCAAAAAAGGCTTTTTATTTTGTTAATCGTTTGGTTCTTAGTCAGTTTAAGGATTACAGGGTTTTGTGAGGGACATATTTTTAAAAAATTCTTCAAGATCTATTGGCAGTATTTTTTTTTAATTGTCTACTGACAGCAGTGAATAAAAGTACTTTGTTATAAAATGCTTTAGCTCAATAGAGAGAGGGAGTTTAAATATTTGTTTACTGAGTTGACACTACAAAAACAATACAGTACAAAAACACTGCATGAAAAAAAAAACCACTTGTGCCGCTTTTAGTTGTTTGCAAAGATAGCACCTGTTTTGTGTGCCTCACTTGTGGGGCTTCCAAATTTACTCAGCAGGTAATACAGGAATGCTAGAGATGTGGCTAAAACAATAGCAACAAAGTTATAAGAAAGAGGATGGGCTTGGCTATTCTTCAGCTCTGGTTTTCCCATTCAAGAAGGAATTATTTCAGATGGGCAATCCCAACTAAATGGATCTGTGTAGTCATTCAACTTTTCTTTCCTACTGGCAAAGAAGCAGTAGGAAAGCCCAATCAGTTTACCAAATGAGAGGCTGCATTCATTCACATCTGCATTCATTCCTCCTATTTCATTAAGGCATCTGCCCAAATGTACAGTTAAAGACCTCATCCAGAAACATCCAGATAATAATGAAACCTACTGTTATCATCCAGATCTGGGGGGGGGAGATGCATTGCAACATTATCTCCTCCCCCCCCAAGCCCCCTCCCCCAGATATACACAAACTATGCAATCAAGTCCGCAATCTTTGGCCTTTAACAGCTCTTCTTTTGGGGCTACTAAGTCTGCAATTCAGATGACCACTAGATGGCAGCCATTACACAGAGAACTCTCTTTGCTCCCACCTGGTGGTCATTTGGATAGTTGTGGGATAGATCTGGTAACCCTGCCTTTGCTTCCATTTCTGTTGTCTTACTTGGTTGTTGAAAGGGCTTCCATTGGCACTGGCTGCTTCTGGTACTCCGTGGTGGGCTTGCATGATTCCCGAGGTAGGGTGTTGGGATAAAGGGGGTATTTTTCCATATACTCAGAAAGGAGACATGGCTTCTCATTCGTGCCAAAGGGCTTGGTTGGTAGATGAGGACAATGATGGCGTCTGTTGAAGAAAGAAAATAATTATTGGGGTTCACCAAGATGCACAATAGGAATAGGAAACTGTCGGTTTTGTCATGATTACTATAGCACTTGGATCTTGCTTTACAAATGTACAGATATTAAAGTGGGCAGCCAATACTGTACTTGCCTTTTTCCATCTGGTTGTTTTTCCTGAGGAGTCCCTGCTGATTTTACTCTGCTAGTCATTGCTGACTATGGGTGTGTGTGTGTGTGTGTGTGTGTGTGTGTGTTCATTTCTGTTTCAAGGCCATTAAGCCCATTGCTGTCCAAAGACATTTCCATGGTCAAGTGGCCACATGACATTGCAGAGTGCTGTTACCCTCCCACCCAAATGGTACCTATTTATCTACTTGCCTTTGCATGCTTTCAAACTGTTAGTTGAGAAGCAGCTGGAGTGAGGACGGAAGCTCATCCCATCATGTGGCGCTTGGGTTTTGAACCTGGGCTGCTGATTTTCCAGCTTACCAGCTCAGCGTCCTAACTGTGGAGCTACCGTATCAATCTGTGTTTCCTGTATTAAAATTCAATTTACACTTGCTTTGACCCACCAACTTACCCAGAAATGAGGTTCCCTTTGAATTTTAAAATGTGGAATCTCTCCAAGATGACGTAAGTGGAAATAAACTCGAAACATTCCTAGATAAATTAAAATTTTTCTTCAGGCAATTTTGATTCAAATTATAACACAGAGGCATCCCGCAAATGCCAAATGTTTAGTCCTGATTGTTGAAAATTTCTCCTTTCTCCTTCATCTTAAAGTAGAAGAGAGATAACATCTATACAATTCGAGAAAACATTGGGCTACTGTTCCATAATCTCCAATGACTTGCCATCTGGAATAAGGCTTAGTAGAGGTAGAGTCAAATGACATCTGGAGAGCTACAGATTTACCTACCTAGTTGGAAATTATAATGTAGTGTAGATCTAGCTTTAATTCTTCATCAGGGAGAAACTGTTTAATTGGCGTTCACTATATATAGTTAGAAGTAAAGCATTAGGTGTTTGGAGCCAAACCACAATGAGAAGGCAAGGAAAAAAGGTGAAATGGGAGAAGGGTGATCATGTGATCACAACAGCTGTGCATATCCACAATTCATTCAGTGTAGAAACATCTCTTTGATGTTGCTTGTTGCTTCAAGCGAAGGTAACCATGTTTAGAGGCAATTATCTGTTTAACCACACTGGGAATCAGGGAATGCAAATAATCTTCAACCTAGGACCATAAATTGAGCTCAAAATTTCTGTTATCAAGTGAAACATTTGTTAAGTGAGTTTTGTCCCATTTTACAAGCTTTCTTGCCACAGTTGTTAAGTGGATCACAGCAGTTGATAGCAAAAGCACTTAGAGTTATATACCGCTTTATAGTACTTTACAGCCCATGCTAAGCGGTATACAGAATCAGCGTATTGCCCCCAACAATCTGGCTCCTCATTTTACCTACCTCGGTAAACTCTAAGTTTACTCTAAGTGTAACTCGCGCTATACTCTAAGGGCACTTCCCCCGCATGCAGCACTCACAGATTGCTTCGCATGCGCGCGCAGAACTCAAAGATTGCCCATGGTGAGGTGAGCTGTTTTTTTAGCTCAGCTGAGGTGCGACAGTCCACTCTGCCGCGCAAATCAGCTAAGTTAAAAAAAATCAATGGAATATAGGATGGGAAAGGGCTTGGTCGGGTAGGCAGGGCCAGTCAGAGGTGGAATTTGCTTTTTCCCCAAACTGGTCAAATTTTCCATGACAGGTTCACCCGAACCAGTCTGAACCAGCTGAATACCACCTCTGGTATGATCTACCTTTTGAATGGTATCACCAACTCTTGTCATTTACTATATTCCCTAAAGAAATTCATTATTCTTCATTGCTCCATGAGTTGTGAGAAGGCAGCGCATGCACTCAAAACCCTCAAGGAAAGCTGAGCTAGAAGGACTAACTGAAGCCATAAGGAAGTTTTTAAAAAAGTAAAAAAATAATTTACTGCAGTAATGGCTTACTGCTCTCCCTCATGAAGTTTTATTACTTCTCTTAAGGAAAGGAATCTGAGAGTGTTTTCTAGTTGAACTATATTTGAGAGTCAAATGTAGCAGTTACTATCCCAAACATAAAATCCTCTTTGGAATTTTTTAAAAGATTAATTAGAAAATCAGGTAAGCATTTCTTCATCTTCATCTGAAAATATCTCCAAACAGCTCTGTAAGACAAAGGGTAACGAATGTATGCTACAACTCAAAAATAATGGGAGTCCCTGGCTTACAACCATTCATTTAGTGTCTGTTCATGCCCACCGTGTCCACACCCACCCCACCCCAGCCACACCCCAGCACTACCGCTGCCCCCTTCCCCGAGATCAAACACAACCTCTGATGCGTCCCTCAATGAAATCGAGTTTCACAGCCTTGCTCTACGAGCTCAAAGTCTTTTTTGAAGCCCCAAATTGTGCTGAGTTTCTGGGCTTGCGCCAAACAGAATTTAGCTCTTCACTAACTCTCTGAGCTGCAGAAAATTTCTTTAAGATGCTTCCTTCCAGACATGGATTGCAATGAGTGCTCCCTGCTTGCTTTGATGAAGCTTTGATTAAACAGCCCTGCTGTAATCCAAAGTGAGCTGCAGGAATTCCTACCTGCTTTGCCAAATCCCCCATCCAGCATTACTAGCCAAGGTAGCCCAAATGAGGTAGATAGTAATGCTGCCAATTTGCCTATGAAACAGATCAAGGAGTTGTTGATGAGAACTCCAGGAAAGAAATAAGAACAATCCAACCAACAGAAATAAACAACATTCCTGTGTAGATCCAGTCAATTGCTATGATATTTTGTGTTCGTCTAAAGCATTGTATATAGCTTTTTTTTCCAGTTTGGGCTGAACATCTTGTAAGCACCTGGACATTGGCTCTTGGTTGTCATGGTTTAAGACTCTTTATAATATACAACTCCAGCTTATCCAACAGACCGTTGTTTAACCAAACCATGGCTTAGTGAAATGTGTAAACCCAGCCAGAAATTGAATATGTGAAGCAAGCCATTGACATAATCAAGAAATGCTTTCTCCAGAGAACAAAGACTAGCCGCAGTAACTGAAGCCAGGAGTATCTCCAAACATTTGGAGGTGAGCTATGGGATAATATGAGTGGAATCATATTATCAAAACCAATCTGACCATTCGATCCTCTCCATGGGTTTGTTTCCCTCATTTCCAACTACTTCCTAGAATCTGACAAAGGACAAAAAACATAGAACAGATGAAAATTCCCCGTGTCCCACGATCTCTCATCATTATCCTACTCAACAAACCAGCAGGAAAACATTATGAAGGATATGGGACGAGGCTTATCTGAGAGGGCAAAGCTTGTAATGAGGTTGGTGGTTTGGAAGAGAAGATGTAGAGGGCACATGAACTTAAAGTCCATACAATAGCCTACATTTAACACAGTTGAGAAAGTCAAGAAATATTTCACAAGAAGAGTTCTCCACTCCTCTACTCGTTGCAGAATACCTTATGCCACCAGACTTGAAATTCTAGACCTAGAAAACCTTGAATTACGCCGTCTTCGGTCTGATCTAAGTATGGTATATAAAATTATATATTGCAATGTCCTACCTGTCAATGAATACTTCAGTTTCAACCATAACAATACAAGAGCACACAATAGATACAAACTCAAGGTTAATCGCACCAAACTTGATTGCAGGAAATACGACTTCAGCAACAGAGTGGTCAATGTCTGGAATACTCTACCTGACTCTGTGGTTTCTTCCCCAAACCCCAAAAACTTTAACCTTAGACTGTCTACTATTGACTTCACCCCTTTCCTAAGAGGTCTGTAGGGGGCATGCATAAGCGCACCGAAGTGCCTACCGTCCCTGTCCTATTGTTTCTTTTATTTTTCTTATATGTACTCATTTCTTGTATTCATAACTATGTTTTATCCTTATACCTATTATCTTGTAAGCGATTGACAAATAAAATAAAATAAAATAAATCATTCAATTTCAAAAGTCAGGCAACCCACCAGCCTCAGGTGTGCTAGCATTACCAATAAATGATCTATGGACCCTATAGAGATAGACAAGTTTCCTTCAAGCTGAGCTTGATGCTTGGAGATTTCATGACGGTTTGAGGAAGCCGCATGGAAGTGATTTGCCACTGTCTTCTTCTTCCAGCATGGATGGATGGTTAGAACATAGAGATATAAATAGGAAAGAGAGAAGGGGGGCAGGACAGAGAGATAGATCATACCAGCAACCTACAGTTCTGCTATTTCCTGGAGGCTTCCCTCCAAGTGCTAACTAGGTTCAACCCTATTTAGTTTTCCAAAGCAGACATTGGCCAGGTGGTTTCACCTGTTGAGAGAGAGAGAGAGAAAGATCTCCTCAGAAAATAAAAATGGTGGTTGGCTTCAGTCCAGCATTTTGGAAGTGAGCCCAGAAAAAGACAATCATGAGGTGATAGAAAGTTTCCTGGAAGGTTAGAGGGAAAACATGCTCAGCTGGCCTCCTGATAAATAGAACTTTGTTCACTCACATCATTAGTGGTTATTTGATGAGAGTATCCATAGCATGCTACCAACATTTCAGACTTAGGAGACCCGTAGCTCAAGGTGTAAACATCTCAGCCATCTTTCCACCCCCCCCATCTCACATCTGCACACCTCACAGATGGAGGAGGAGGAGGAGGAAGGGAGCAGATGAAGGATGGGTTAGCTTAGAGATCCAGACAGTTAAGGAAGAAAATCACCCATATGCAATGCATTTGGATACGGCACCATAGACTATGTGATGTGGATCACATTATGAAGATGAAAAATATAACACTGTAGGTAGAGCCATATGGAAACAAGAACACTTTGCTCTTAGATGTTGAATGTTTTAGACATGATAAAACTTAGAAGTGCAGTAAAAAGCAACTGCTCTTTTGGGAAAGCAGAAATGTGAAGGTTCTCAGCTTATGACCGCACCTGAGAATTCAGTCCAAAACCTTTTCCAAAATGTCATGCTCGGGGCCTTGCCCTCTGACAGTTAAACCTCTTCCTGTCCTCCCGTAATTAAGGGTTCACTAGGAAAGCTGGCCCTCTTTCAGACTAATGCAATCCATCCACACATCTGCATGTCTCAGTATTTCAGAGGTGATGCTGAGCTGTTCTTAGGGACTTGAAAAACATACAACATTGACTCTTAGACCAAAGACTATAACCAGACCCTTTTCCTGGTCTTATTATTACATATCACTGGAAGATGTCTATTGTTTATTGAATCTTACATTGATTCCAATAGCGGCCTGTTCCACTGCTGTGTTTAAAATGTTGCGGAGGAGGGCAGCTTGTAATAAGATTACAGATGGTCCTTGACTTACAACTATTCATTTAGTGACTATTCAAAGTTAGAACAGCACTGAAACAAGTGACTTATGACCATTGTAGCATCCCCATGGTCACGGGATCAAAATTCGGACACTTGGCAACTAGTTGGTATTTATGATGGTTGCAGTGTCCCAGGGTCATGGGGTCACCTTTTGCAACCTTCTTACAAGTAAAGCCAGATTCACTTAACAATAAGGTGCAGTATAAATATATTACAAGTAATAAACTATTTAGAAAGTAGGAAAATATAGATTATTAAAATGAAAGATTGGAACTGATATTTTTTGTTATTGGAATACTGTTTTTTTGTTAAACTAAATATAGAGAAAAATGGATGAATGTGAAAAAAGAGAAATTACGATAAGTTTATTAACTATGTTTTATGAATTTATAGAATATAGTTGAAATGAATTATGAGAATTGTGCTGGCTGGAGAATTCTGGGAGTTGAAGTCCACAAGTCTTAAAGTTGCCAAGTTTGAGGACCCCTGGTCTATATGATCGTTTCACATAGCCACAGAAAGTAAAGGTGAGACTTAAGGAATGATGCTCTGAGCAGATTCTGAATACTACGAGAGGATCAGTTGTGATTTAGCCACCACTGGGAACAATGTAGTTCTTTGGAATGGGGTCAACAGTCTGAGCACAGGACCGATGGCGGAGCAGGTCGTTTACAGACCGAAGGTCCCCTCTTTGTAAGCCAAAGGGAACCAGAGTCAGGGGAAGGTCAACCTTTTTACCCTCTGTTCTCTTGGGTCAGCAAAGGGTCTGCAGTGAGATCATTGCATTTCTTGAAACAGATGGCCTCTCTGGAGTTCTTCATGCTCACTTGTCTTTGTGTTTGGAGGACTGAAATCCTAAGTATAGAAATGGCAGCTGGCCCAAAATGGCAATTTGCTTTTTCATGATGACTCTCTAATTTCTGCACTTCTGCCTTAGAGAGACAAGTAAACTGCTGGTTTCTAACAGGAGGTACCCAAATGGCCCTGATCAAAGGACTTGAGGGGGGCCTCTCTGCCTCAGCTTTTCGCAACAAGATGTCCAACAAGTATGTTGATATTGGTCCTTCTCCCTCTTGTTTTATCATTTGGTAACACATGGGAAGGTTAAATGTCTATGGAGATTCTCAGTCATCCAGGTCATGGTTGACCCAAAGGTGCTTTTTCAAGAGGCAACTGGACTTTGTTGTTTTTCTTTAAAGATGTTTCACTTCTCATCCTAGAAGCTTCTTCAGCTCTGGTTGGATGGGGAATGGAAGAACTTATATCCCTTGCCTGACTCACTAAAAGGATGCAAATGACCAGTTGTCTGCAAGGAGCAAAAAATCTTCCATTCCCCACCATCCAGCCAGAGCTGAAGAAGCTTCTTGGATGAGAAGCGAAACATCTTCAAAGGAAAAAAAAACACAGAAAGTCTAGCTTCCTCTTGAAAAAGAACCTTTGGGAGAAGGGAAGGTTATAAATAAAGTAGAATTTTGGGAACTGTAGATCCAGCTCATATGGGGCTACCTGGTTAAGTGAGGGGCACTACGTTTTATATTACAATACCATAGTATTTAAATTTGGTTCTACAGCAGAGGTGGTATTCAGCAGGTTCTGACCAGTTCTAGAGAACCAGTAGCGGAAATTTTGAGTAGTTCGGAGAACCGGCAAATACTACCTCTGACTGGAGATTTTACAGTATCCTTCCCCTGCCATGTCCACCAAGCCACGCCCACAGAACCGGTAGTAAAAAAAATTGAATTCCACCACTGTTCTACAGGCATATATATATATATTAGCTCTATATTATGGGTATGAGAGAAGAATGAAACAATATTCTGAAATATAATGACTTACAGTATACTTCTTGGAGTAAACAACTTAAGAAGGGTTTTCTAGCTATTTCTATTTTTAAATTAAAAAGCTCCCCTCACTTCTGTAACTGCCAACTATGGGAGGTGACGACCATCTAAAATATAGCTAAGGTCAAACAGGTGAAATTAAGAGACCAAATGGCAATTAAATGGGCAAAAGACAATCTTCCTTTGCTTTGTGAAATTAAATCTAAGAAAGTCCTTTCCCAGAGAAAGGAATTCATATATCAGAGAAAATTCAGAGGCTTATGAAGCAAGAAGAAGTCTAGGTAGCAGCCTGATAAGAGGTAGCTCAGTTCATAGGTGGGGGGAAAAGATGGACCTTTTGTAGTTTTTTTGGAATCTAAAAAGAGAAGAAGGGAGAAATAACTTTGAGTCTTGCAAGATTCTATTTAACATAATCTCATGGTAAAGGTAGTAATGATACTTCTGTAATGTTTCTTGCCTGGACTATCTCAACGTGCTAACAATCTTGCAAATCTCCCAAAGGTTTTTTGTTTTTTTTAAAGAGACAACTGGACTTTCTTTTGTTTTTCCTTGTAAACTTTTCACTTCTCATCCAAGAAGCTTCTTCAGTTCAAGGGAAGCAGAACATCTTCAAGGAAAAACAAAGAAAGTCCAATTGCCTCTTGAAAAAAAATACCTTTGGGACAACTATGACCTGGATGACTGAGAATCTCCATAAATATTCCTGCATACGATTAACAATGATGCAAGAGAAATCTGTTTTGTTATCATGGCTAGAAATGAAGCCTAGATTATATTGTCTTGTTTAGGGAGCTGGCTTGTTTCAGGGCTACTGTGTCACAGAAAAACCTCCACTACTGCTGCTGGATGATGGAATTATGAGCCTCATCTAGTGGTAGGATTCAAATAATTTAACAACTGGTTCACCCAGGTTGGCTGTCTCCATCCTCATCCACCAGCTCTGCTGCACATGCGGAATGAGCCTCTCACGATGACCAACCTCACTCTGGGCGAACCGATTGTTAAATTGCCACCATGGCTGTCAAAGTGAATCCTTGGCACTGCACTGTAATGCAGAAGTGGGCAATGGAGTGGCCAAGGAAAGGAGGAGGAGAAGCGAGAAGAAAGAGGGAAAGCAGACTTCTCCTTCCCTTGTGCTGGCCACTCTGTTGCCCATTTATCCATTGCAGTGCAGCGCCCAAGATCCACTTTGATATCAGGGGTAATTTAACAACCAGTTTGTTGAACCGGTGAAAACCAGCTGAATCCCATTGCTGGCCTCATTAGTATCTCACTGTATGTTAGAGGCCATTAGCTCTGCTAACCACTATAGCCAGATGGGTCACACAGCATTCTAACATATCATGTCTGATTGATGATGGAATAATTGTTTGATGGACTTTAGGAATGTTGGGGTATTTGAGCCTTTGGTAAAGACAGGAGAGTCCCATATGGCCACATTGTTTTCATGACTGCCTGTAGCCCAGGTAAGTGAATTATATGTATTATGAAGTCTCACATCTTTGTTTGCACAGTCAACACAGATGTAATATCAGCAGATATAAGAATCTGTAGGCGGAACAAACAGTTGCATTATACATCACACACCTCCTGTAAATGTTTCTCTTTGGTGTCTTTGTTTACAGCTATGCTTATTTCTGCTATTGAAAGATAGCTGGGGAAAGAAAATATTTCAAACAGCCAGCCTGGAGGAAATTGGATCTGAATAGACAGGATAAGAAATATCAGCTTTTTATCAACTCAATAATTCCCTCCCCCTTCCAAACGTTGCCTTAAATTGATCTGCAAAAGAGAAATGCCAAGGATGGTACTCCTGCTGGTACAGAAGCCAATTAAAGTGACATTCTGTCAATTGTCAGCAGTTTCAAATCCAGCTCTGTTGTCCATTCCTCTGGTTACATGTATCTGATCATAATAGCACAGCAGGATTCAATCCAGGCAAACATCTGCATAAGGTCATGCTTCAATTCTCATATTCTCGAGTATACGTTGCCACCTTGTGGTGGCAAAAGTAATTGGGAAGAACCAGAAAAGTTGCTTCTGTGAATTAGATGCTAGGTGATCATTAACAGAAACAAAGGCTTATTTTCTTTTAAGAGAGAGAGAGAGAGAGAGAAAAGGAAAGCAGAAAAAAAAAACCATACATATCACGCTTTGAATCAAATGTCTCTCTAAAATTGATAAATGCTTTTAAAAATTCTAAACTTCAGCTGAAAGCTTTTGCATAGTGCTAAAACTTTACTGAAACAGCCAAGAGGCAAAATAAAACTAAAGCCACTTATGTGTAGTTTATTAAAATATCTCCACTGCAGTAGAACAAAGCTTGTCATGAAAGACCCTTGGAGAATCATCTCTAACATGCTAAGAAGGTATTTAGGTTTGCTTTGTGGGACAAAGAGTCACAGAGCTTAAAATGCCACTGAGCAAACTTCTTGTTATATGGATTGGCACAGGAAAGAGAACCCCAGATCAGGGTTCATCAGTGATAAAATTGTAGCTGTACAAACCAGGAAACGGATCTCCTTAAAGGCCTTTCCAAATGTTATTAATCTTGCCACTGACCCCATTTCAATGAAATTGTTGCCATAAAAAATAATTTTAAAATCAATACATCTTATCCCAAATACCCTGTTTCTCCAACAATACAGCCTCCCCCAATAGGAAGTCCCAGCATGTTTTATAGGCATGAAATGAAATTAAGCCCCTCCCCCACAAATTAAGGCCTATATTAAAACATGCGAAATGGGGGGGAAATGGTGGGGGGGGGGGGCTTGCTGTTAGGAAGTACTTTTGTTGCACACCCGGATGTTGTGACTCCGGGATTTGAATCTGTTCCGTTGACAGATGTGAGCTCAAGTGAAGAGGAACTGGCAGTGAGATTTGAGCCTGCATTGCTGAGTGATTTTGAGGGTAGCCAGGATGAGGCTATGAGAGACGAACCTAATTTATTGGAGCTGTCGGAATCTTCTACCTCCCCCGAGTCTCCATCTCTGATTACGCAGCAGCCGGTGGCAGATAATCAGGAAAACGTGCGAGAGGAGGAGAACTTTGAGGGATCCTGGCTTGATGTGAGAAATAGATGGAGATTGAGACGTCAATCTCAATTGGGAAGGAGGCGTCGAGCCAATGATTAATTAATGAGACTAATACGCCCCCTTAGGGGATAAAAGGAAACGGATTGGCTTGAGAAATTTGCCAGAAGCAAAGTGTCTTGTTAGAGCGAAAGTCCTGTGAAGATTCTCTGAAGGATTGTGATTTATAAGCACTTCAGGTTTGCCAAACAGATATCGGAATTACTGCTGAGGACTGGAAAAACTTCAGCAGTTATCTTGGTTGGGGTTTATTTTTGGTTGCTTATATTTTTGGAACTTCAGAATTGTGATTGCTCACCTGTAGATACAGGTGAGTCATAACACCTGGATATGGTGCTGCCTGCGTTGACCCTGATACAAAGTGCCCCACCAACGTCGAGATCAACATCCAAGCCGTCGCCGCCCGTCTGCCTGAAGATGCAATGGGGGGTGGGAATTAAGTCACCCCCGAAAAGACGGCCTAGCCATTTTTTCGGGGCTCAAAAAAAAAAAAAGACCCGGCCTTATTATATGAGAAACACAGTAGATGCTGACAAATCTGGAGATATTCTTTATGGTACATCACTGGGATTCTCACAAGTTATATATTTCTCTGAAGTAAAGTGCAGAGTTAAAGAATTTCTCAAGCAAAGGGATGGACCAGAGCAACGATTATTAGGGGAAAGTATTTTAAGTTGTGGCTGCTGTACCAGGGTAGAGTTTTATCTCAACAATTATTTGATTTTTGAAAGTAGATACCCAGTTCCTTCAGGTTCTCCTCTAGCAGGCATGTAAATTGAGACTTTTTATACTTTCCTTCATCAAAAGAAAGAAAAGACAGATGACTTGCTGACTTCTACTATAGCATCCATGATCAGCAGCTCATGAGAATTCTAGTCCAGAAAGTTTGTGCAATCAAAAATTAACATAATACAATGTTTCCTTATGATAATTCAACTAAGAACATTTTTGATAGGCAGGCTCCTTGCATCAGTAAATGTGTTATTCTATCCGAGATTATGTAAATAAGTTACAACTGATTATGGTGATGAACTAATGAAGAAAAATTAAATGTATAAAGATACAATATGTATAAATGTATATAAGATATATATTATATAGCATAAGATGTATGACAGAAAGATATGTCAGGACGATTTCACCGTGTCCAACATTTTTAAACAATTTATTCAATAAAATGTTTGTAATTAAAAAAAAAAGAAAGAAAATGTATCATTCTAATAGAAAGGAATATTTGTAGCTCAAGGTTGAACTGTGGGCTTCTTGGTGCTTCTCTGAGCTTGATTGTTTTCTTGCACATGTTTCATTAGGTAACATCGGTAATACTAGCACTGATGATGTTACTTAGTTTGGTGATGAAATGTCTGCAAGAAAACAACCAAGCTCAGAGAGCACCCCAAGGACCCCACAATTGTATTATTCTGGATAGTTAGCTTTAAGCACAAACTCAGAAGAGGAAGGACATGGCATGAAGTCACTTTTTTTTTCTTTTTCTGAATTTGGTAATAAAGCTGCATGTCTCTGAATAAAAGCTAGTATTCCCATCACCAAATTCAACTCATACCCAATTTGCAGAAGAGCTGTCCACATGCTGAAATCTGTGCATAGGTCATCCTTTATCAGCCTATGGTAGTAATTTGCAAAAAGATTAATTCAATAAAATTGTTTGTCCCCGTGCCCAAGAGATGTAATCAGTGCCTAAGAATCAAGGATAGGCAATTCAGTGCTTTCCAGATATTTGGGCTACATCCTTCATGATTTTCAGACACGAATGGTTGAGTACTATTGTCCAAGTTAGCAAAAGAAAATTGAAGCCTAAGGTGCTATCTTAGAAATAAATAAGAAGTAGAACTGTGGCTAGTAAACCACATAAAGGTCCTCCATAAATAAACACGGCCTGAGACCCAATCAAAACATATAATAGATAATTGCATATTCATATTTATTTATTACTTTTATATTTTACCTTTCCCTTCGAGGGACAAGAACGTCTTTCCCAGATTTATCAAATGTCACTCAAATGACCAAATGAATTCATGGGATCTGAACTCAGGAATCAACCACTAAGGTTCTGTACATAACGGCGACACTACATTAATTCTCACATCCGATTGCAAAAACGTGCAAGGTCACACCAACACAGGGGTGAGCTGCTGGAGGTTCATAGGGGTTCAGGGGAACCCCTTGCTAAGATTCTATGCAGTTTGGAGAACCCCCAAATCCGACTCCTGGCTGGCACCGCCCACTCTGCCCCTCCCCTCCTAGGAGTCCCCACACAGCCAGTTTTGGGTGCTGGTGAGGCAGGGCGCACGCAGAGGCTTGGGGAGGGTGAAAAATGGGCCTCCAGGAAGTTCAGGAAGGCTGGAAATGGGCCTGTTTCCAGCTTCTAGAGAGCCTCCAGAACCCAGAGAGGCCATTTTCTCCCTCCCGGAAGCTCGAAGAAAGCCTCCAGAGCCCGGGGAGTGTGAAAATGGCACCCCTACTGTGGTGCAGGAGGCCGACTAGGCCATGCCCATCATGGCCACGCCCAGGCAGAGAACCCGTTGGTAAAATTTTTGAAGCCCACTCCTGCACCAACACATTTACAACTAATCTTCAGACATTGTTGTGCATTGTGGCCATGGGGGAAATCACTACTTTTGATGTAAGAATTACAGCAATGGCTTCCTGAATTTGTATATTCAGGTGCAGGCCAGAGGCCTTGAACAGCCTCTTAAAATGCAACCCGTCCTTATGAACATTTTACACATTTTTTTCAACCCTATGTTGACATATTTTTGCATAAGCATGAAGTGAGACAGCATTGCACACTTTCCTCAAAAGAAATATTGAGATGAGCAGTCAGTTCCCATGCTGTTAAATCTTTCAGTCATACCCCAAAGTAATCCAGCAATGCACACACGCCCCATTCTTCAGGAGGCCCAAAGCATAAGATGATAGAGTTCCTGTTGACATACAAGCTCTCCATCCCCTCTAGACAGTCCTGATGGATATTCTTAGCAAGGCTCCCCAGCCCAGACTAAATAGCAATTTGGTGATAGATGTAAATCTCTTCTTACGTTAAATACTTCTTACGTTAAATAAATTTAAATTACGTTAAACACATCAACCTCACAAATAATTATGCAGTAGATTTTTATTTTTATACTGGACAACATCAACCAGTTAATTGGGATATTTGGCACATGAGCCTCTAGAGCAGGGGTCTCCAAACTTGGCAACTTTAAGACTTGTATAGCTGGCTGGAGAATTCTAGGAGTTGAAGTCCACAAGTCTTAAAGTTGCCAAGTTTGGAGACCTCTGCTCTAGAAGGATAAAAGAAATACAAAGGCCAAATTGGTATGCATGTTAACTTGTCTGCCAGTAATAAATTCTCTCGCTGCATATGGGAAAATATGCATGTAAGAGGATGCACGCTTTTTGCTTATATCCTTTTTATTTTAAGCCTGCAAATTAATTAATATGTGAAGTATGGGTGTGCCAATGTTTGGTTGTTAAATAATTAAATTTCATCTCTCGCTTACTTTAAATTTTTCATGAGGTTCTGCACTATTGGGGAACTGCTCTTGAACACGCTTTTAGCACATTGCACATTTCCGACATTTAGACCTATCGGATACTTCAGATACTACTTTAGCTGCATTGATTAAAAAACATGCTCCACTCACAGGACGTTCCTTTTGATACTTGGCAATTCAAAATTAGACAATTTGCACGCTAAAAAAAGTGGAACTCTTGCTTCAAGTGACAGGTTCTAGGAGGTAGTCGCTCATGTCTGGAGGTCCTATGGCCCTCTGGGTTAGCTAGCTGCTTCATGGAATGTAGCGTCACCATCCCTGCCAATAGAAATGGGCATCGTATTGTATTGTCACTGAAGGTAGCAAAATAACTGGGTTGACCATGTGTGCTACTTCCATTTAAACAGATCAAGCAGCGTGAAGACCTTTGTTTGAGATATGTAAGCAGCGGTGCGATGCAAATATTTTTACTACCGGTTCTGGGGGCATGGCTAGCTGGGCATGGCTAGGTGGGCATCCCCACTGCACTCTGGCTTTTTTGCTTCCTGGGCCTCAGGTAAGCCTCCTGGGAAGCTGATTTTACTCCCAGGAGGCAAAAAATGGAGTGCGGCGGGGGGCGCACACTGAGCCCAAGGAAGCCTCCTGGGCGAAGCAGTAAGACAGCGAGAGGGATCCCAGCACAGCTGATCGTTGGAAGAGCTGATTGTCGGGAGGGGGGGAAATATCATGAGGACTGACTGGGCGGGTACGGGTGGGGCGGGCATACAGGGGTGTGGCCAGCCAGGGGCATGATTTGCCGGTTCTCCAAACTGCGCAGATTCGCAACAACCTAGGACTAAGTATATCTAAATGTATTATTATGATTAACAGGATGCAAAAAACCCAAAACATTGGAAAATATAGTTTGTAAGGAGTATAAATTCAGGGGATTTAGAGAGACAATCTTGGGGCTGATTACATCTTATTGATAACTGGCCTAATTGGTGTTTATAGAAAATTGAGATATTGAAAATGTGGTGGAACACTGAGTGATATTTATAATATTAAAATATTAGTGACTTAACAGGGGTTAATATAAAGAAACGTTATGCATTTTACATATGCTTTTTGAGAAAATGGTAAAAAGTCATAAAGAGATAATAGTATTGTTTAAATATACATTTAAATATATTTAAATATAAATATAATAGAAGAATCCAAACAAACGGGGAAAATAAAGAAATAAGTATAAATTAGGAAAACAGTATAACATAGATTGATACATAAAAGAATATATTAAATTATAATAAACACATTAAGGTTAGAAGTTGGAAGAGAAAAATTCAGTATATGTAATTGTATTATTACTGTGAGCACTGTCTGAAAATATGTTAACTTAGCCATTACACTGTCCACAAAAAATGTTGGTTGTTAAAGAAAAACAGCAAATAAAACATATACAAAAAAACAACAACCCACCTATGTTCCAGAAATAAACTATTTCTAAAAAGAGCATTTCTAAAAAGAGTTGGAGCAAATCAGATGTTTAGCAAAAATATTAGCTAAAATGTAATCAATGGGACACCAGGTGAGTTAGAAAAGTAAGTCTTGTGAGACACAGTCGTAATGCTGAACATATACCACCATTAAAAGCCCCCTTGGGCTGATGATACACCGCTTTTTTGTCTAATTCAACAGGAAATTTTAATCTGGAATAATAAATTAGAGAAAAATGCACACTGACTATTAACCGCAAGAGTAGTTTTTTTGGTGGACAAGAACAAGTCTTATGGAACATTATTGCTGTTGGTGAACAGTTACTTCAAATAATGCAGAACAATTTAAGGTTCAAGCTCACTCACTCACCAATCACTTTGGAAACTTTCAGCTGCAAACTGAAGTACGCTGTCATTTTGCTGTTTTAATAACCCACAAAACAGAAGTCATTATAGCATTTGTTTCAGTATCAATATACTTGGTGCTTTGGATTGATAAAAAACACCTTGAAAGTACAGTCTCTGATGGATTTGACACTACTGAATTTCCTTAAAAAAAGAGAATTTCTATAATGATCGAGAACTTCAATCATTTGGAATACTACCGTGTTTCTCCAACAATACGGCCTCCACCAATAGGAAGGCCCAGCATGTTTTTTTGGCATAAAATCAAATTAAGCCCCTCCCCCCAAATTTAGGCCTATTTTAAAACATGCAAAATAATCATCCACTAGTGAGGTTGCCATCTCGGATGGAGGCATCGCAGTCTCCCTCTCTTGCTCGCTCTGAACTTCGCGTGGACCAAAATAAAAAGATCACCCGCCGTCATGTTTGGAGCTGCCGCTTCCGCATTTGGAGCTGCCGCTGTGTTTGGAGCACTGCCATCATGTTTGAAGCAGCCACTTCTGTGTTTGGAGCAGTGCCGCTGTTTGGAGCTCCAAATGGTGGCGGCACTCCAAACATGGAAGCGGCAGCTCCAAATGTGGCGGCGGAATGGGCAGAAGGGAAAGCAACAGCAGCGGGTGCCAAAGGTGTCTGCAGCAAAGGTGGGAGTAGGGAGCTCTCTGCGCTTCGCCATGATCACCCGTTAAGAGTGGCTGGTGGCGAGGATGCAAGGGGGGGAATTAAGTCACCCCCGAAAAGATGGCCTAGCCGTTTTTTCGGGGCTCAAAAAAAAATAAGGCCCGGCCTTATTATGTGAGAAACATGGTATGTTGTTGCTTTTTTATTTTCTTGTCATAGCACTAGTGTGTGTGTGTGTGTGTGTGTGTGGTGTGTGTGTGTATCAGTGGTGGGATTCAAATTTTTTTACCACCGGTTCTGTGGGCGTGGCTTGGTGGGTGTGGCAGGGGAAAGATACTGTAAAGCCTTCAGTCAGAAATGGTATTTGCCGGTACTCCGAACTACTCAAAATTTCCGCTACCGGTTCTCCAGAACTGGTCAGAACCTGCTGAATACCACCTCTGGTGTGTATGTGTGTGTGAGGGGGAGGAAAGAGGGGGTATCTTGGAAGCCACATCAATTTGGGGAAAAATAATATAGCAAACCATCAGAACCTGACAGAAAAAGCCATCATTACTAATTGGCACTCTTTGGTTAGCTATGCACGTTTTAAAACCCAGGCATACAGGATGAAGCTATACAACTCAACTATAGCTATTGTGAAAAACCCACTTGACCATTTGGGCACATACTTGTTCATCTATCTAACTGTTATCTATATTCTCTGATCAAAGACCAATTGCAGCCATTGTCATGCCTAATATCACAGCATTTTATTTAATTTCCTCCCCGCCTGAACTTCTAGACAAATTTCATAAAGAACAGGAATAAACACCCTTTCTAAGCCAAACTTACAAGGTCAAGAAACAAAGATAGGATTGAATATAAGTAACTTAAAAGTTTGTGTTACTCCATATTACTACTACTTTGTAGGTATCCCACTGCTGGCACAGATGAAATTAAAATGTGGCATCAACTTTAGGAGGGTTCCATGAACCACTCCTGAAACATATGAGGAGGAATTTCTAGCTGTGTATCTCTAATGTAGAAAAGCAAAGTGGTAGCTTAGTGGTGAGGACTCTAACCTTCCACCCGGAAGGTTGAGGGTTCAATCCTAGGTAGCGGATGATTCTCTCCTAGGGCAGAAAGAAAAAATATCAGCTGTGAACTCCAATAGTTGTCAGGAAGGGCATCCAGCCAGTAAACACTCAGCTCCATCCAGTCGCCCCAAATTAAATAATTACCGGGTCATAAAGGAGGAGCTTTATCCGTAATGGAGAAAATAGAGCATATGCCGCATGGACTCTACTTTTCGTACTCTGCTTCATTCAGGCGTTCAGTGTTAAATGATTGCCCTCTTCTAGATCTACATTATGCTACTGTCCTGGTTCGTAGACTCATCACCTTCCAGGCGGCTTTTTCTAATTGCATGGCACAAAATGCTGTCAACGCTCAGTACTGTTTAGAAGTGGGAAAGGAAATATTGTCTTTAATTATGTTAGGCAAACAAAATGCCACACCACAAACACAAATAATTGTAGAATAATATTATTTTGCTGCATGCTGTGCTGAAAAAGCCAGCTTTTCAGACATCCTGGCACGGCGTCCCCGGTGCTAACCACTGAAATGTAGACATTTGGAGGAGGCAGCCCAGCAGCTGTCTCCATAAGTGGAAGATTAAGACAAAGGCGGAGCAAATTCAGCACCACTGTGACTCCTTTTATAAATACATCTGAAAACCACTGTCAATCCCATGGAAAAACAGCAACAGATGTTAAAGGCTAGGAAGAAGTGTTCCCATGCCCCAAATAAAAGGACACAGATGTACTAACAGTTCTGTTCACTGCCAAATCCGCCAAATCCAGTGACAGGCCACACACATTGCTCCAGGCAGAAACTTCCCAGCTAAGCTGCCTCTTGTAGATGAGAGGCTCTTCTACTCAGAGGCTCAAGAAAAGTGCCATGTAATGATGATGGTTCTTCACCTCCCAGGTTACCTGGGCTATATCCAAGGCCTGAAATTTCAACACCAAGGAGGCGTGACTAAGGATAAAACTAAGGCCAAGGGCATTAACAGTAATGCTGAAGCCAAGTAAAAAAAACAGTTAACAATGGCATTGTGTATTGACATTTGTGCTTGCGCTCATGAGAACTAGAATAACTGAGTTTCTCAGACTTCAGTTACAGATCTCTCTCTCTCTCTCTCTCTCTCTCTCTCTCTCTCTCTCACACACACACACACACACCTGCCTTAAGGCAACTTTCCACAATCTGAGACTCTCTGGATGTGAGACTCTCTACAACTTCATGTATTACAACCAACCGTCATAGTGTCAGGATGGGAGCTGTTCTAACGTAAGGCCTACAAGCACCCCACAAGTGATCACAATCTGCTGTCCTCACCACTAAGACCGGTGCTTTTCCAATTTGGAAACTCTAAGATGAATTGGCTTCCACTCCACTCATGAAGCCCACTGCACCATATAGATCTATATCGATGTTTTGTGAGAGACTAACATTGAGACAATAGCAACAAAAGATCTAATACATCTAGTTGTATTACAATGCAGATTTGCTGATGGCCAGGACTACTTTTAATAAACAGTTGCCTTGAACATTCCCAGTAAAATTTATTATATAATTTCTACTATCAGGAAAGCTCTTCAAATATTACCTAACCATAACCAGGGAACTGTCTCCATTTATTTTGAAACTACTTCCCTGTTTCCCATCTTTTCTTAGCTCAGCTCTGGGTATTGGAGAATCACAGATCTAAACCTAAGGATTGTGGGTCTAACTTTATGATTAAAACCTTCCTCCCCCACACACTTACCTCCTTATACCAAAGTTTAGCCTAAGTTATTGAAATACTCATTGATAATAACCCAAGATAAAATACAATACTTCTGCTCATATCTTGCTCAAGGATAAACATATTCTAGGATGTGCCTTTGGGTAACATTAAAGAACTATAATGTGGGATTAATTTTAGTAACTGGCCATTTGTGCCTGTAGTCACTAAAATAGAGAATATGAAGAAACGCTGGCTGTCTTCATGTCAACAACCCTATGGAAGCCATTTGACTTAACATGGGATGTCATGTAGCAGAACCTCTAAACCAGGGGTGTCAAACTGGCGGCCCAAGGCCTGTATGCATTATGCACGGGCCACACCTACTCCAGCTCCGCAAATGGAAAAAAACATCACGATACATCACATGACAGCAATGTGATGCCGCGAGTTTTAACACCGGTCATCTAAAATGTAACCTTGGAAAATCAACACACGTTACATACCCACAGTCACAGATCTCACAGATACATTTGCCAGAGGTTTGAGATTGTTGCGGAGTCATTTTGGAAAGATGGGATGGTTGCAGGTCCTGGTGAACCGGTTTGTTAGCTCTTGCTGATTCCACTACTGCAAGGAACGGTAGAAGACTGTTGTGAGCACATCCCAGCTAATCGAGCAGCGCAGATTCTCTTCTACCTTAAAACCAGCTACTGCTGAAAACTAAGGGAGACCTCACCTGGCCTGTAAAAGGTGCAGGGGACACATAACAACTTGTTTAGTAGTCATCTGGAGATCCTTTGTGAAGTCACCAGGTAGATTTGGCTTTGCAAGCAACAATACTGTCAAAACAGACTGTCTGCTCCCAGAATTGAAGAGTAATTCACATCCAAATATAGAGGTGCTCCATTTAGGTTTGGGAATTGATACGTTTATCCCAACTGGGCAAATAATTAAAAGTGGAAGGGGTCACATTAGAGACACTACCAAAAGATTAGAGTAGAGCATGCAAATTTATAAAATTATACAGCAAATTCAGAGATCAATCACATAGCAACCGTAAGAACACAGTATAACTTTTGTGCCAATTGATTTTGTTTCTCATTTCAAGTATCTGTGATAGCTAAAAAGATATATAGTAACTTCAGGATTCCAACATGTCCAAAGATAATATATAGCGTATTAGGACCTGCATTTTTCCTGATTACTAGTCAAAATAAATCTTACATTTGGGCTCATGCTAGAAAATTTGCTTAAACCGAACAATATTTCTGGGACACGTCAGAAAACTCTTGCTATAGTTCTTGCCCTGTATATTTATTACCCTGTTTTTATTTTCAGTCAACTCAAGGGAATGTACACTGCTCAAAAAAATAAAGGGAACACAAAAATAATACATCCTAGATCTGAATGAATGAAATATTCTTATTACTTTGTTCATTACATAGTTGAATGTGCTGACAACAAAATCACACAAAAATTATCAATGGAAATCAAATTTAGCAACCCATGGAGGTCTGGATTTGGAGTTACACTCAAAATTAAAGTGGAAAAAAACACTACAGGCTAATCCAACTTTGATGTAATGTCCTTAAAACAAGTCAAAATGAGGCTCAGTAGTGTGTGTGGCCTCCATGTGCCTGTATGACCTCAGTGTGAACCTGCTTTCATCTGTGAAGAGCACAGGGCACCAGTGGCGAATTTGCCAATCTTGGTGTTCTCTGGCAAATGCCAAACGTCTTGCACGGTGTTGGGCTGTAAGCACAACCCCCACCTGTGGATGTCGGGCCCTCATACCACCCTCATGGAGTCTGTTTCTGACCGTTTGAGCAGCCACATGCACATTTGTGGCCCGCTGGAGGTCATTTTGCAGGGCTCTGGCAGTGCTCCTCCTGTCCCTCCTTGCACAAAGGCGGAGGTAGCGGTCCTGATGCTGGGTTGTTGCACTCCTACGGCCTCCTCCATGTCTCCTGATGTACTGGCCTGTCTCCTGGTAGCGTCTCCATGCTCTGGACACTATGCTGACAGACACAGCAAACCTTCTTGCCACAGCTCACATTGATGTGCCATCCTGGATGAGCTGCACTACCTGAGCCACTTGTGTGGGTTGTAGACTCCGTCTCATGCTACCACTAGAGTGAAAGCACCGCCAGCATTCAAGTGACCAAACCATCAGCCAGAAAGCATAGGAACTGAGAAGTGGTCTGTGGTCATCACCTGCAGAACCACTCCTTTATTGGGGATGTCTTGCTAACTGCCTATTGTCTGTTCCATATACCTGTTGTCTGTTCCATTTGCACAACAGCATGTGAAATTGATTGTCAATCAGTGTTGCTACCTAAGTGGACAGTTTGATTTCACAGAAGTGTGATTGACTTGGAGTTACATTGTATTAAGTGTTCCCTTTATTTTTTTGAGCAGTGTACATACTTAATGTTCCTGCCTCCTATTTTTCCCACAGCAATCCTCTAAATGTTGCCACATTCCAAAAAATTGTGTTAACAAAATGAATGAAGAATTAAACATGGGTTTTTTATAAGGAAACTTTTGTCTTTTTAAATCTTTCTTGGCAAAAAGCTTTTGCCAGGGTCACTAACCCTGGTAACCCAAGACATATTTCCTGCTTTCTGGACAGAGTTCCCACATTTCCATCCAAAATTATGATTTAGGGGAGTTGCAAATATTTATATTTGCATGTCACAAAATGAGTGTTTTTAAATATATTAGCTACATCTCAAGATTTATTTTTCTCTGAATTCACATCAACAGGGCTCATTGTAATTAGAACCAAAGTACTTGATGTGATAAAGCCTTTAGGCCCTCATTTTCAATAAGAAATCTGCAAGAGAACCTCCATGTTTCTTGTACTGCACAATAAGTGAACAGACTAAACAGTATAGTACTACAAGCAAACGGATAGAAATTCCTAACAATAGTTTCCCGATAATAGGAAATTGATGCTGGCTCACTCAGTATCATAGAAAGATGGTTTCTCATAAGGAGCGAAATAAGTAAACAGGTATAACAAGTCAGGTGTCTTCTATATATTTGGCTTCCAAAAAGAATTGAAACGGGGAAAATAAATGTACAATCAGAAGATTTTCTTGAGGAAAGTTTATTATAGTATTGTTTTAAAAATACATATTTTAAATAAATACTTAAGACAAACATTAATTTTTGTTAAGACTATCAGAAGTTACGTTAAGATGCTTGAATTCCAACATTATCCTCTTCTCACTCCTAACCTTAAGTCTTTAAAAATCCACTCTTTCTAATTTTTGCTTTTGTTATCCTTCATCTTATATCTAATACTTGGGATAAAAGTGAAAAACTATAACCCAGCATCTTCCTATATATCTTTTCCCTATGTTACCCAATTATAAAGCTAAGTCATATTCACATAGGTGACTGGTAAGTAACGTTACATCTTCATTTTCTATAACTATTTGTTATAGAAAATCTTGCAAGATTTATCGGGGTCAGTACTGAGAGTTTATGTGCAAGGCATCAGCAGATTTCTATTACACTTTTTTTTCCTCCCATGCCTCTCTTTCTCCTTCCATGTGCATCCAACTATGTTCTACAGCAGGGTTTCTCAACCGTGGCAACTTTAAGATGGGTGGTCTTCAACTCCCAGAATTCCCCAACAAAGCTGCTAAGGTTGAGAAACAGGATTCCCAAATCTGTAGAATAGATGTGGGGATTACACAGGGAATAATTCCTCATTTCACTCGTCTAGTCTCTCTCTATTCCATTGCAAAATGGACATTGTTGGATACAATTTATGAAGGGACTAATTTGCACCAGTCATTCAAATTATTCTTAAAATGCTTCTTAATTCCCAGATATGGAGAAAAAGTGAAATATTCAAAGACATTTGATTTACTCAATTGTTTACTAAGGCACGTCATCTGTACGGTTCCTGAGGAATCAGACAAGGTTTTTTTTATCTTCCAAAATCTGAACAAAATATGCTATCCTATACTTAGATAAGACATTTCATTACTGTTTCTTTACCATGTAAAGGTCTCTGTGACTATTTCTTAAAAAGAGCTCAATTCCTCTGTACTGTTTTGATCACTGATAATACAAAATTATCTAACTTGATAGAACTGTGCAAGAAGCCTATAGTCAGGATTCGCTAACACTAACATTAAAAGTTGAGGTTTGCAAAAACACTTTCATCTCATGAAGTATTCTGTTCAAGTCAGTGCATCATGATTATAAAACCATGGAATGGCTTCATCTTCGCAGTTGAGGGTTCTTTTGTATCCATCTTCAAATTATTTTTCTGAAAGAGAAACATACCATTTTAAAAACCTATTTTAACATAGTTTGTTTTTAAGCTAGATACGTACGTTATGTACAGGGTAAAAATCTTAATTTAAAAGAAACCTCCATGGAAATCTCCAACCATCAAGTACAGAGAGATTATTTTCACAGATACTGTGGTGGTTAGAATTGCACAGTTGCAAAGTTGCCCTATGAAGGGCAATATAGCCATTATCTAAAAATGTATTTTAAATTCGGGGACAGGTTTCTCCATTTCCCTTAAGAAGCATCTCATGCCAAAGCACTAATTAAATATGATAAAATTCACTAGTCTAGTGAAAAGGACGACTAGGGGTGACATGATAGCAGTGTTCCAATATTTCAGGGGCTGCCACAAAGAAGAGGAGTTCAACCTATTCCCCAAAGCAGTAGAAGGCAGGACAAGAAGCAACGGGTGGAAACTAATCAAGGAGAGAAGCAATCCAGAACTTAGGAGAAATTTCCTGACAGTAAGAACTATCAGACTTGCCTTCAGAAATTGTGACTGTTCCAACACTGTAGGTTTTTACATAGAGATTGGACAGCCATTTGTCTGGAATGGTATAGGGTCTCCTGCTTGAGCAGGGGGTTGGACTAGAAGACCTCCAAGGTCCCTTCCAATTCTGCTATTCTGTTAAAAACCTTATCCCATGAATAAACTTTAAATGCCAATCTTGAAAAACAACAACATAGCAACCCCTTTACTATAAACTAGTTAGCATGAAGCAATATCCTATTCGTAACTTAAACACTGTGATATAATATGCATGCAATAGTATAAACCAGAAGCTCCTTGGACATAATCAGTTACACGTGCAGTTCCTCCACTCCGCTTTGAACGTAGGCCATTTTGCACAACTATTCGTTTCCATATGCATTGAATACGGCGCCCTTACTTGTATTCTGCACTAACAGATCACCAGCATTCCACCATCTCTTTCCACTTAAGAAGGCACTCCAAGTCACACATTAAAAAGTGCGGCTATTTCCCCTACACCCAGAATTTGGGTGCATTTCCACCTACGGTGTCAAACTCAAGGCCCACGGGCCAGATCTGGCCCGCAGGGTGCTTAGATCTGAGCCACAGTTCCACCTTGGAAACAGCAAAGAACTGGCCCACGGGGCTGGCCTGCACACGCGGCCCCCTGAGCTCCCTTTTCGCTGGCAGAGGGCTAGCAAAAAAGAAACTAAAAACAAAACAAAAGGAGAAAGGTTTTTTTTTGCATTTGAGCATGCAGGAAGGAATAGGAAAAGAGAAAGGGAAAGAGGAAAGACAAAGAGAAAGATGGGAAGAGAGCAAGGAAGGAAAAATAAGGAAGGAGGGGAAGGAAGAAGAAAGAAGGAAGAGGGATGGAAAAAAGAAAAGGGAGAGGGAAGGAAGAGGAAGGAAGAAAAAGAAGGAAGGAAGGAAGATCATAATGTGAGGGCGGGTCTGAGGAAAGTCCTGCCTTAGCACTTGGCCACTATAGGTGCCCACAACGTGAGTTGAGCTGGGTTCGCCCACTCAGGCCACACCCACCCCAGCCCCCTGAGGTCAAACACAACCCTAATGCGGCCCTCAATGAAATTGAGTTTGACACCCCTGACTTACAGTTTGAGAGATGCACTAACCTTTCCGTTTGTTAAATACGTCTCCTCCGACCTGCATGTCTCTCTTCTCTCTCAGCCACAGTGGACAAATTGCCATTAAAGGGGAGAGGCTATTTCTTCTTTCAAGATGACTCGGCTGGGATGATTTCTTGGCAAGTTCTGCATCAGATGCATAAGGTTTCCCCAGAGGGCTAAGCACATCCTTTGTTTCCAGGCTCGTTGGACTGAGGTTAAATGCCGATCTGCACCTTGGCATTCGCTTTCCGGGATCCGGTGGGTGATCAAGGAGAGACTTTTTCAGTGCTTCGTACCGACTGAAAATGGACTGGAAATCTAACTTGCACTCATTCCCTGACAGATAATCTGTTGCAGATTTCCTGTCTCTGGAGTTGTCTTCCCCTGAGTCATCCAAGTCCAAATCATGGAGGCTATTAAGACTGATAGATTCTCCTTCTTCTGGGAAAGTTTCTTGAAGTATACCTAGCTGCATAACGTCATGGCTATCCAAACCAGTCCTGCTAATTGCTTGAGAAGCCTCCCGCAACAAAGTTGCACACATTGTAGAATTCTGACCCACACTGTGTGACAAAGTCTCTGATCCGGTATGGTTGCCGGAGCCACAGCTCACCTCATGCACACTTCTATTTAAAGCCTGGAAGACTGATTCTGGGTGTTCCACTCGGTCTGGAGCAGCAAGGGACAATTCTTTCTTGCAAATAATTTTGTCCAGCGGCCTAAAAGCCTCTTGGTGATTCAGCAATTCATCAGTAATCCCTTGTTGCGAACTACCTGGGGGCTCCACATCTAAAAAGGGAAATTCTGCTGTGTCGGATATACAAGGTGACATAAACAATGTCAAACTTGAATTTAAATGGCGTCTAAAATCAGGAACTGTCTCCTGCGATAACTGTTCCGTGGCTTCGGAATCATGCGGTGCTTCACCTGAAGGTGATTCGGTCTGAATAGCCTTTTGCCATGAGCTTCTAATTTCAGTAACTGAAAAAAAAAGAGTGATAAAAAGATTAAATATAATACTGTAATTTTCTTTCTAAAATATATATTTCATTCTACACGCCACCTTTGAAACTATACTAATAGAAAACATTCCCTTGGGGTAGATATATATTTTGGAGCACTAAAACGTGGATAAAATATAAAATATCTTGTCCATATTTTGGATAGAGAGGACCCTTGGGTTTAATCCGGGGTAAAGGAGTAATCCATCTATGTTAGAAATGAACCACCCTCCCTCAACAGAAGGAGAGGAAGAAGACACCACCTATCTCCTGTCTACAACGCAACCCTTTCAGCAGTTCCAAGAAGATTCCACAACCAATTGCTCCGATTCTGATGAGGGAGAAGGTTTGTTCTCCGAGCTTGTGGATTGGTTTCTGAATGTTTTGTTACCAGGCTGGATAGTGTCTTCAGCAGAGTCAGGGGATGTCAGTGTTTATAAGGGCTTCAGGTGTGGGTGTGTTAAGTGAGAGTCTTGTGATGGGTCAGTTAAGAGTCATCTTATAAATAGAAGAACAAAGACATCTCCTAAATTCCGCTGAAGATGTTACCTAGTCTGGTCATGAAACATTCAGAAGCCAACTCACAAGTCTGGAGAACAAACCTTTGTCCTTGCACTACACTTGAGCTACAGATATTCGCCCCTATTGTTCTGATTCTGGTGACCCTGAGGGCATAGATAAACCCCCAAGTGGCCACAACGGCTCTCAGGGAGAGTGCTAACGACCAGATGACTACAATCCTTCCATCTGCCATCATTCAGTCACAACCAATGAAGCTTCTTGGATGAGAAGCAAAACATTTTCTTTTTTTTCTTCTTCCCCAAGGAAAAAAACAGTCCAGTTGCCTTTTTGAGAAAAAAGCACCTTTGAGGCAACTATGAACTGGATGACTAAGACTCTCCATTACACATTTAGAGAAAAAGCTTTCTATGTTAAATGTCAATCTCTTATTTTAAATATATTCTACAGTAATTGTACTGCTGTTTGTCACATATAACAGCAAGGAGATCCATTGAAGCTCTCAGTTATGACTACTGCAAAATCCCCATCTGTCTCATAGACCCACCCCACCCCAATTTAAACCCTACCTCACCCTAGCCCAGAGGTCAGCAACCTGCGGCTCTGGAACCGCATGTGGCTCTTTCATCCCTCTGCTGCAGCTCCATGTTGCTGCTCAGCCCGACAATTGATAGGGCTTTTGGTTATGACAGGTAGAGGAAAACGGACAACGCACTAGGAGGAGACTCTATGGTGGAGGAACCACCATAGTCTGGTTGGCTCCAGAATTGAACGGGGGCTTCCGGTTAGGACCTTTTTGGCTCTTTGAGTGTTTAAGGTTGCCGACCCCTGCCCTAGCCACTCTATGCATGTGTTGAAATAAATTGTATTTCATGAAAGTTTGTAAAATCTGTTAACTGGAAAATGTGGTACCAAGTTCTGACGGTCGCTTGCTATCCACAATATTGAAAGAACAATTCTGTAAACAATTACAGGTAGTCCTCAACTTACAACCACAACGGAGCCCAAAATTTATGTGGCTAAGTGAGAAATTTTTTGAGTGAATTTTGACCTATTTTATGACTTTTCTTGCCCCGTTGGTTAAGTGAATCACTGAAGTGGTTAAATTAGTACCATGGGTTGTTAAGTAAATCTGGTTTCCCCATTGACTTTGCTTACCAGGAGGTTGCAAAAGGGGATTCCATGATCCTGGGACAATGCAAAAGTCTTAATAAATGTGAGTCAGCTGTCAAGCATTCGAATGTAAATCATGTGACCATGGTGATGCTGCAATGGTCATAAGTGTGAAAAATGGTCATAAGTCACTTTTTCCAGTGCCTTTGTAACGTTGAACGATCACCAAGTGAACTGTTGTAACCTCAGAAAGTGTAAAACTATATCAATTCCAGGATGACTGAATGTACTGCAGTGCAGTGTTAAGGGATACTCACTCAGATTTTCTGGAGTCCGTGGAATCTGTTTCCTTGTTAAGAAAGGATTTGAGAATAAGGCATTGATCAGATCCCCTACATCCTTCCCAGTGTTCTGGGGTGAATCAGATATTACTACATCTGCCACCTGCAAGAAAACATAACATACTTAAAGCCGCAGCTACACTGCTGAAACATGCTACCTGTAGATGACCAGGCTGAGCCCAAGGCATCATAAGTCATGAGTTCCTTCGCACCTGCAAGAGATTTAAGTCCAGCCCACCTTGAATGCCCCTATCTCATCTCTTGCCCATTTCCCTTAACGGCCAGTTGGCCAGATTCTTGTAGAGAGCTTAAGTTTGCAACAAATCTTTATATTCATTTTGAACTGACTGAATACTCCCTGGTATTTCCCCGGCGTTTGACACCCTGGGAAATTAACCTGCCTTTCCCCCCGCTTTATTGGCATGTACTATGCCTATCCCGAGTTTCCCTTAATTTCAGAACCTGTTTTATTATTTATAAAGTGACTAGATAATGTATAATAAAAAAATGATATGAATACAGATTGAAAAGTAAACATTACAGTTAATGTAAATCAAATCTGTAAAGCTTAAAGGAACTACAGGCAATAAGCATTATGACACTATCAGATTCTGCATGAAAAAAAGATTTTCACTTAAACCCTCAAACATGCTCTGGGCTATTTTCAACCCAATGAAAGAGGATGAGAGATGCCGGGGAAAGTATGTTTCTCCAGCAGATTGTTCTGCAAGTAGTTAACTAGCACTGAATACCCACATAATATTCTAAAATTTTAATAACATAAAGATGGTATCCTTATTCCATTCACTTGTCTAATAAAAACACTGGATTTTTAATTTTTACTTATGGTCATTCAAGCTATCTCTGCTTTTTATGTAAATGAGTATCTCCAAAGAACTTCAGATTATGTAATTACTAATGTATTATCTCTCTTAACATATTCTTTACCTCTTCAGCCAGCTGTTCTTGGGCCTTCTTTAAAGAATCTCCTTTTTTAGCTGATGAAGAAGGTATTCTAGTTTGTCTTTCCTTCCTACTTTCTATTCGTCTAGAATTTCTTCCTTTATTCTCTAAGATTTGAAACTGTGAATTATCAGTCCTCTTGGGAGTTTCAACATTTGATGTCTGAGGGAGAGAAAAAAAGGTTGAGCTTGCATGGGTAGGCCAATATATATACTGGCATACAAAATTATCTGCTACAATGTCCTACCAGTCAATGACTACTTCAGCTTCGACCACAATAATACAAGAGCACACAACAGATACAAGCTCAATGTAAACTGCTTCAAACTTGATACATACATACATACATTTGCAACAAGTGCATTTTAATTTTTATCACATATCTAGTATTTATGAGTCTAAAGAAAAGATGGGTTAACCATTAATAGAAGACTCCATAAGATCAATGAAAATGGTGTGTTACCTTTTCAGAATGTGTAGCAAGTTTCAAGGTCCTGAAAATATAAGAAAGCCTTATTATTAGATGTACACTATTAAAAGATTCCATGGATGAAAATCCTAAAGGGGAAAACAACTAAAAAATCTTGGGAAACTCTGAAAAGTATGATCATAGAAGCCCAGACCAGCACAATACCACTGAGAAAGAAAAACAAGAAATCGAAGATGAAACCAGCATGGCTTCACAGAGATCTCTCTGGCAGATTGAAAGAAAAAAAGGACAAATACAAAAAATGGAAAGGACATACAACTAAGGTAGAATATCAGCAGATAGCCAGAATCTGCAAAGATGAAGTCAGGATAGCAAAGACTCAGAATGAACAAATACTTGCAACAAAAGTCAAAGATAATAAAAAAAGTTTCTTCCAACATATAAATAACAAGAAAAAAATGAAGGAAACAGTCAGTCCACTAAAGAGAGAAGACAGCAAGTAACAGGCAACAGAGAGAAAGCAGAACTGCTTAACTCATTCTTTGCATCGGTCTTCACGCAAAAAGAAACTATAGCTCAACCCACCAAAAACATAACTGTAAAAGACAGACCAGAAATAAAAGTTAAAATAAGCAAAAAAATAGTAAGAGAACACCCGTCTGATCTTGATGAACACAAATCACCGGGGCCTGATGAATTACATCCCAGAGTTTTAAAGGAGCTGGCAATGGTCATCTCAGAACCACTGCACCATATTTTTCAAAAATCCTGGAGTACTGGAGAACTACCAGTGGACTGGAAAAGAGCTGATGTGGTTCCCATCTTCAAAAAAGGAAAACAAAACAGAAACTATAGACCAATCAGCCTAACATCAATACCTGGGAAGTTACTGGAAAAGATAATAAAAAAAACAGATCTGCCAACATCTAGAAACAAGTAAAGTAATAACTAGCAGTCAGCATGGGTTTGTTAAGAACTAATCATGCCAAACCAATCTTATTTCATTCTCCAATATAGTGACTAAATTAGTAGACCAGCAAAATACTGTGGACATAATACATTTAGATTTCAGCAAGGCAATCGACAAAGTAGACCATAACCTACTTCTTAGTAAGCTAGAAAAAAGTGGAATAGATAGCACCACCACTAGATGGACTCGCAACTGGCTGACAAACCATACTCAATGAGTAGTTCTTAATGGGTCTAAGTCTACATGGAGGGAAGTAAGCAGTGGGGTGCCACAAGGTCCCGTCTTAGGCCCAGTACTCTTCAATATCTTCATTAACGACTTAGATGAGGGAATAGAAGGGGAACTTACCAAATTTGCTGATGATACTAAGCTGGCAGAAATAGCTAACACCCAAGAAGATAGGCTCAAGATCCAGGTGGATCTTGACAGACTAGAACACTGGGCTGTATCTAACAAAATGAAATTCAATGTAGAGAAAAGTAAAGTCCTACACTTAGGCAAGAAAAACCAAAAGTACACATATAGACTGGGTGAAACCAGGCTCAATAGCAGTAACTGTGAGAGGGATCTTGGAGTCTTAGTGGACAACCAGCTAAATATGAGCCAGCAGTGTGCAGCAGCATCCAAAAAAGCTAATGCAATCCTAAATTGTATTAACAGAGGGATACAATCAAGATCAATGGAGTTACTAATACTACTCTATAAAGCCTTAGTAAGACCACACCTAGAGTACTGCATCCAGTTCTGTTCACCACATTATAAAAAAGATGTAGAGACTCTAGAATAAGTACAGAGAAGAGCAACCAGGATGATTAGGGGACTGGAGGCTAAAACATATGAAGAACGGTTACAGTAACAGGGTTTGGCTAGTCTAGTGAAGAGAAAGACCAAGGGAGACATGATAGCAGTCTTCCAATATTTGAGGGGCTGCCACAGAGAGAAAGGGGTCAAGCTATTTTCTAAAGCGCCTGTAGGCCAGACAAGGAATAATGGATGGAAACTGAACAAGGAGAGATTTAACCTGGAAATAAGAAGAAACTTTCTGACAGTGAGAACAATCAACCAAAGGAACAGCTTGCCCTCGGAAGTTGTGGGAGCGCCATCACTTGAGACTTTCAAGAAGAGATTGGACTGACATCTGTCAGAAATAGTGTAGGGTCTCCCGCTTGGGTGGGGGGTTGAACTAGATGACCTACAAGGTCCCTTCCAACTCTGATTATCTGTTATCTGTTAAAAGCATGTACTTGTACAGCTACTGAAACTTGTATGCCCCGTATCTGTCCGTTACAATTTCTCTCAATTCATCCCGGTCATCAAAAGGCAACGTTGTTATAGGGAGAGCTTGTGACAATTAGAGCAAAGCTTTTCTCTACTTGGGTATCAGCCTCCCATGAATGTAAGTGATGCACATATATCAGCAATATAAGCATACAAAAAAAAAAATGTGTTAGCAATGATTCCCGCACTCAATATATCAAAACTATGTTGACAATAATAAGATAACTTATTCGGGTTAACTAGAAAGAAAGATTTATGTCTTTTGGACCCAAGAGAAAAGATGAAGAAAAAAAATATAAAACCAATATCTAGCTTTAACACTTTACAACGTATTTTCAGAGGTACACTTTAAATTCTATTTTTATTTTCCGATACAGATGCATCTAGCTATGTTACCATTTAGAGAATCACATATAATCTAAATCTACATTTTGATTCTTTCTAAGGCATGGTCCCATGTTATTAATACAATGTTAATATATGCTACTATTCTATACAAGGACTTATTAAAACCATACCTTTCTGTGACTGTCTTTGTTGAATAATCTTCATTTCCCAGTGTCTTCCCAACTGTTACAAATTCATCTGCCTGAACATTCTTTTTGATCGAATCTAAATACATTTTTCAAATGAATCAAGAATTGTATTTAGTTAATAATATATTTAACTTATCATTAGTTCTAAGGAAATATTGTTGTATTTATCAGGCCCAAGCCCAAAGATGAGACAGTGACATCTGATCAAATCCAATTCTTTATTTGCCTAGGCTAATAGACACAATCTTGCCAAACTAAAGCTATAACTTTCCAAGATGTTAGATATATCCAGAAAGATTCTAGGTTGTCCTTTCTCCCTGCACCTCTTCCCTTCTCCAGTTCTGGACTGAACAGTCTCATGAGCTGGGTTTCTTTCTAGGAATCTTCTGAATTGGCAATGTCCTTCCCTTCTGCTACTGCAGGCACATATTCCTATCACAAGTCCTCAACTTACAACCATAATTGAGCCCAGAATTAGTTGTAATTTATTAATAGTCATAAACTGAGATACCCATGTGACCAGAACTAATTGGCTGGCCTTTTTGGGGTGGCCATTAAGCAAATGCCATGATTGTTAAGCAAACATATTCATATGACATATTAATTATAAACTGTGTGAAGCAGTACTATCTTATGTCTGTTTTAAATCACCTTCCAATTAGCTTCATTGGATAACTATCAGTCCTACTGTTTTAAGAAAGGAAAGTTATCTTTGTTTACTTTACTTTTACCATATGTTATATTATACCCTATAATCATCTACTAGTCAGTTATCTTTTTTTCTAACTTAAGAATCCCCCAAATTCTAAATGTTTTGTCCCGATCAATTTGGTTAATCCCGTTTCCAAATCTATTACATCTTTTTCCAGAAATGTACTTACTATTCCCTTGTTTAATAATCCTTAGTATGACATTCACTTTTCTCACCGCTGCCACACGTATATTATAATATAATGTATTCATTGAACTATCAGTGTGATCAACTAATTTATTATAGCTCAATCCCATCAGTATATACATGAAGAGGAGGTGTTCCACTGTAAATAATTTCACACATTTAAATTGAAGTATATGTTTGCCAGTTAACTGTTTTCCTTGTTTAAATAAATCATCCTGGAGCTTTTTACGGCCCGGAGTGGAGCTTAATCCACAAACTCAGCAAATTTATTGCTTTATCTCTAAGCAAGATTACTAACAATGGAAAAAGAAACAGTTCCAACCCCACATCTTTAAGGTGCTTCCATTTCATTGTCCATGTTTTATTTTTTGGTTTTGCTTTTATACTGTTACTAATTCACAAAATGGCAGGTATTTTTAACCCACAATTGCTAAATTTGATAAGAACCTTTGTCGGGGCTCTTTCAAAATTCCAAGTGTGGAATGTCAACAGGATCACCTCTGTGTCTCTATCGATACTCTTTAAAAAAACATTCTAGGAAGTTGATGAAGCAGGATTGCAAAGGGTGACCACATGATCGCAGGGCCCTTACTAACTGGTCATAAATGTGAACATAAATGTGCCTGAAAGGTAGTCATGGGACTCAGGGGAGAATGGTGAGACATTTTATGATGCCCAAAAGTGCTTAATGAGTCATAAACCATACCATCTGTGGCTGTCATGTCCACAAATTATTGCTACAATGCCTGACTGTAAGTTGAGGACTACCTACTCTTTAAATTAACATAGTGCTATATCAGAAAGGCTGAATATATTTATATACTAAAGATCATAGAGATAAGTTTGTAAAGAATCTTAGTATTTACCTGGAATTAATGCAGGATATTGACAGAAGACACTCTTTTTATAAGCTTCCTCAGTAGCCGGAGTAAAAGAAAGAGGAGACATAGCTGGTAACAAATCAAGTGCCTTTAAAAAATAAATAAATAAATAATATTGAAATGTTTGCAATTCAAATAGACATGCACAAATAAAATAAGATACAAAGCCAGCCTACTCTAAGTTCAAAAGGTTGTCCTTTAATTTTAGTTTACAGGTAAAAAAAATTGAGAGGATTTATTTTATAAATGTATGTGATTAGGGGATAATAAATTAGGCTTCTGGATGAAAAAGTGTCATCTGGTGAGGTCCAGGAGGCATCACTTCTCTTTTGCAGTGTCTGCCCTATGCAACAATATTCCCCCCGAGATTGACCATTCATAAGAACCCAAAAGGCTGTTTTTCCCACGCAGCACTGGGTGAGAGCATGGGATTAGTCCATCCACAAATGAAAGTTCATGAATATAATATGAAATGCTCAACCTCTGTTATTTTGGTTTGTATATCTGCTGTGTTTTGTCTTTAGATCCTTCACTGTTATACTTTTAACCAATTTTAAGCTGCTATATACACCAGATGACATGAGTTCTAAGATCTTTAATACCATAATTAATTAATTCATGTATACCATGTAATAACGGTGTTTACCTTAACAAACAATTCATACAGAGCACAGGGACATACCTACTGGGACTTTTAAAGTCTTTTTGCAGATTATACACTGCAAATATCCTCAAAATATTCCTTCTTGCTCAATACATTACCTACCAAACATATACTTACAGGGTTTGGATCCTTAATTAAACGAAAAGGTGACTGGCCAAGACGATCTTTCCACTTCAATTGCCATTCCAGTTGTTTTTCAGCAATTGATTGAGTTACTGAAATATGATCATTACATTTTAATTTTTGCCTATGGGAAAATTATTAACAAGATTATTAGAACATTTTTAGCTGAATCAAATATTTTACAAATGAAAGCATTTGCTCAAACAATTTTATAAAAGCACAACAGGTTGCACTTAGTATTAAGATAGTGACATCATTTCTGCAATGGAATTTTCCCAAAATCTGTATGTGCTCCAAATCACCTCTGGATTCTAATCCTCTTCAGCAGTTTTCTCAACTTCAGTAACCTTAAAATCTGAGTTTTTTAACTCACATAAGTCTGGGATTCTGCCAGAACCCCACATACTGTGCCTTAAAATTCCCGAGATTGAAAAACACTGCTGTATAGCATATCTAGAGTTACAATATTTAGGGAGACAAAATGTATGCATTCTGCTGACATAGTGGCATATGGCTCTGAAAACATTTTTTTAAAAATTATTGTAGTTACAATAATGACGTGTTTTTCAGGAAAAAGAAAACCACAGGATGCATTATGTATCCGATCACAATACATGATTTAAAGCAATGATGGCTAACCTTTTCGTCTCGTGTGCCAAAAATGTGTCCGTGTGCATGCACGCACGCATGCTGGCACTCATAATGCACTGCATGTGACCCCACTGCATATGCACACGCATCTCCCACCTGCGCCCTGCCCCTGTGCATGCACGGCAGCTACCCGACAATCAGCTGGCTGGTGGGAGGTGTGCGCACATGTGCAATGCACCTGATCTGGGGTGACTACTCATGTGCCAAGCAGAAATGGCTCTGTGTGCACTTCCGGCAAATGTGCCATAGGTTTGCCATCATGTCTCTAAAGATTATAAATGGCAACCAGCAAAGCTCATCCTTAAACGTATCTAATAGTCCATTAAAGATCACAAGATAGTTTCCTGACAGAAATTTGACAAGAATATTTCTCACAAACTGGCCATTGAGGAGTGTGTTTGTTTATTAGAGTTAACTGCACTTTAATAACATGAAGCTGCAAATAATTTTTGGTGTATCTTTATGTGGATGTTATGAACAACTTGCCATAATATACAAGAGAGAATTCCAAGGTTTTGTTTACGTAATCAGACTAAAATAAGTAATATATCCACATGGTTTTTCCTTTCTTCCAACACAGCCTTAAGCTTACAAAGACTATTAAAGCATAACATTTTCTCTAATGTTGACACCAGGCAGCTGATGCCCAATAAACTAGGATCAATAAATTATCTATAATTTGCCTGGTTCAGATTTAGGTATTAATTATGTTAAGTAATCCTCTATGGACTGAATTAAAATACACAACAGTAAGCTGCATACTGCAGAAACCTACAATGGTTTATCCATCCAAATTGACAGTTCTTAACTGGGTAAGAATTCTATATTATTCCATGGTTTCTTTATGAAAAGGTTTGCTTGGAAGGCTCCTGAATCCACAGAACAGAGGCCTCTGAATTTACCTCAGTGACTTCAGCCCCAATAAAGTCTCATTCTGGAATCTGGTGTTTCCTTCAAGATCCTGAAGGTCTATTTTGAATCCTTTTTTGTCAACTTGCCGACGCTCATGCAACAATAACTCCAAGGCTTTGGTTAGTAATTGGATAATAGTTAACATGTTCAATTTTCCCTCTTCATACACATTCCCTACAGGAAACTTTTAAGTAAAAGAAAAAAATGGTGAACACATATTGAATTAAGAGCACAATTGTGTGTGCAGTGTCTTGCACAGGGCATAAATGCACACAATAGTTGGCGTTATTCCCACAAATGGTCCCATGACTTTTTTTTTACGTGTGTTTTGTTTATCAAACCCTTCTGCTGGAAAATAAGCAAAATTCCAGAATGGCGAAGAAGTACTGGTTAGACAAATAAATGTTTTTGTGATATTTTGCCTCATGTTACTTAAGTTTGTCTACTTCTCAAAAATCATTTCTTTTGTAATGCTTCTTTGAATAATTTTAACTTTAAGGTAAAAGTAAGCAAATATGGGGATTGCTGTCATTTTTAGACAGTTAATTCTTCTTATATTTGGACTGAAATCATATGGTTCCAGGGAGCTAGGATATCCTACTTTTTAAAATGTATCTTATGAAAAGGCTTATTAGAAGCTAAATAAAATGTGCTTTACACATTTTCCCATCAAGAGACTTCTTCTTTACCAAATTTAACATCCTGTTTTTATACTATTTGTCTATGTTATTTGTCATAAGGAATTGGTTTCTGGATTTAAACTTTTGTCCTTAAAAATTCCTTTTTGTGTCCAAATAACATATATTTTGGTTGTACAAACTGGTGAAATACTCTTAAATCTTTTAATTTTACAGGAATAAAAATGAGCTTATTTTGGATTAATTGCAACTACCAACAATGTGTTTTAAATGCTACCTAGGAAGTATTCAAGTTTTTTTTTTAAAAAAAATTATAATCTAACAATGTCTCAAATTAATCTCCCTAATTTTTAACCAATCATAACATCAGCCAATCAATTTCAATGAATTAATCAAGTGATAGCAAGAAGCAGAATAATCTACAAATATTGACTATCTGAACAGAAGCATAGATACCCAAGAAACTTACTTTATACATTTCTTTTTCTACTTTTTGAAGCAGAGGCTGTGGAATGCTAACAGAAACACTTGTGCCATCTAATGTATACTGATCAACATGACCTTTTACTACTGAATCCACTACTTCTCTTTCCTTTTGCAAAAATGTCAGCGTTTCCATTACTGTTGCCCATAAATAGCGGACCTTTGGAGGGAAAAAAAAATTGTTTTCAGCAAGCAGGGGGAAAAAAGTGCAATTAAATAAACATTAAGATGGAGATTATTGAAAACCTGTTGACACTCACCTTTTCAATTCTTTCTGTGGTATTACTCTGACCAGAATCAACCTTTTTCCCCATTCTACCCAAACAGTGAGAAACAAAAAAAAGTTATTAAAAAGAACAATGGTTATATTGCAACTGTTCTTATTTTTCTGATAATTAATAGAATAGCAACAGCAAACATAGAGTATCACATTAAAACCCTCTGTTTCCTATACTTTTTATTTATGGTGTATTTTTATCATATTTATCGTATTTATCTTACAGAAATTGCATTCCTAATATCTTATTATTAAGCCCTGGTTGGCACAGTAATTAAGTGCAGTTATTGTAGGCAAACTCTGCCCATAGTCTGGAATTTGATCCTGAGTGGGCTCAAGGTTGATTCAACCTTCCGTCCTTCTGAGGTCAGTAAAATGAAGATCCAGATAGTTGGGGACAATATGCAAATAATGCTGACATTGTAACTCGCCCAGAAAGTGATGTAAAGCACTAGGTATATAAATATATGTCTAAACGCTATTGCTGTTTAAGAAAACAGGGAAACAACACAAATGTAAATAAGCTGTAAGATGCATTTCTAATAAAATACTACTTGCTTTTGCAATCGTTTGTCCAGATCCACATTTCCATATCTTAAATCTCTGATTTGCTTAGTAAAAAACCTGTGAATAGGAAAAGCAAGCCACAGTTAAATTCTGTGGATGAAACAAAACCCTATGAAATATTATTAATTAACAAGTATTGACAATCCAATTATGAATTGATTTTTTTTCATTATCAAGTATTTTTTGCAATATCAGCAAGTAAAAGAATAATCTAAAACAGGGGTGTCAAATTCAAGCCCCCCCGGGCCAAATCCAGTCCACAAGGTGGTTAGATCTGGCCTACGGAATTGTCCTGGAAACAGCTAAGGACTGGCCCATGGCACCTTGGCCCAGGCAACCAGGTACTGGTCTGCAACCTGATGGTAGTCATACGGGCTGGATCTTAGCCAGCCTTAGATCCCCAATACTGCCCAGCCCATGTGAGCAATGTCGAACTGGGCCATGCCCCCAGGCCATGCCTAATGGGCCATGCCCACTCCACCCGCCCCCCCAAGGACAACTACAATGCTGATGCATTGAAATCGAGTTTGACACCCCTGATCTAAAATATACTCTTATCTACCAAACTATCCTGCTTTGTAACATTCAACATTTCCTGCCTACAACTTTATAATCTACAGGTCACATCTGTAACTGCTTTACTTACAGTGCTTTTTTCTGAAGTTCTTGAATCATTAAATCTTCCTTCTGTAGACACTGTGAAAATCTGTTAAGTGCCACTTGATATTTTGCCACAGCCATATTCAAGTCTGGGGATCTTGAGTTCACTGCTTCTGGGTAGGGTATGCCAGCACCTACACAAAATGATTCCAAAATCTACATTGGGAAATATGATCTCAACCACCACCAAAGGCAGCAGTATTTTAAGACATCCAAGCCTTTCAATCAAGCAAGAGGTTGAAAAGGAGGGTAGAAGAATGACTATGGTGAAAGCATAGTATCAGGACAACCACATCTATGTGGTGTGATAATTTCAGAATGTATCTAGGACTACTTCAATGAATAAAGTTTATTTTCAATTTTTAAAACCCTTTGATATTTTGTGCCACTTCTGAACGTTTCCTGCAATGAATCCATGAGAATAGCCTGCTGTACAAGAAAATTCTATAGATGACACAAAACTAAAGCCGTCCAGTCTTGCACGGCTTCGGGAGCGGCAGGAATTCGCGTCTCTGCGATCCCTGCCGCGTTCGCTGCCAAGGTGCCCCCGATCTAAATAGGTCTGGGGGCTATGGCTGCCTTGTAGAGGCAGTCGAAGAGAGAGGGGATCCGGACAGAGGTTTCGGGGTAACACAGACCCCCTTTCCAGCCGGAACAACCCCTTTTTCCTGAGGTGGATGAGCGGCGGTCAGCAATGGCCGCCTCAAAGAAGACAGCAGCCGGGTAAGATTCGTGCTGGAGGAAGAGCTGTGGAAGTTGCTTCTGACTGGGATAAAGCTAAGAGAGAGTTCCTGTAACCTCGAAGGCTGCTAAGGATACTTTGTTTCAAGAAAGAGATACAAGCGGTGAACATTTCAAAAGAGTAAGTTTTGGTTTTTTTTCTTCCTTTAACTCTCCTCCCTAACGTGACAGCAGTGGAACTATAAGAGAAATCCGGGAATTTGTTCTGGAGGTAAATAAATATTGAAGGAGCAAGGATTTCAGAATATTCAAAGGGGGGGAAAAAAGAAGATCTTTTTTTTGGCTGAGTGGGAAGGGAGAGGAAAAAAAAAAATTGGAGCAACCTGAAAATAAGGAGAAGACTGCCTAAAACTTTAAAGAGCTAATTTTAAAGAGCTATTAAACAGCAATAAGAGTTTCTAAAGATATATTTTAAAGAGAACTTTGTGATCAAACTTTATCCCAAAAAGAGAAAGTGGAAAAAGAGAAAGCATTAAAAAGAATCAGTTGATTGGACTGTTTGATGACTTTGGATTTTATGAGAATTATCTCAGACTAAAAAGCACTTGGGTGGTTGTTTTGGAAAAAAATTTCTCTGTACAATGGCATCAGTTGTGGATGAACTAGAACTTATACATCAAAAATATGAAAGAGAAAAGCGAGAAGGAAAAGATTTTTTGGCACTCTTTTTCAGTTTATAGAAATGGCGGTTTGTGCTTATGTAAAATCGTATGAGCAGGATAAAGAAGAAGCCATTTTTGAAGAACACGTGACTTTGGTTGGAGAAGAAAAGAAGGAGGAGAAAAAGGAGAAGAAGACTTTAAGACCTGGGAAAACAATCCAAAAAGAGAAGAATAAGGTGAAAAGAGGATATCGTGTTAGGAAACAACAGAAAGAGAGAAAACAGGATAAAAGGGAGGTGGAGAGACAAAGGGGTAAAGAGGATAAGGAGAAGAAGAAGCAAGGGAGAAAGGAAGGAATAAGAAACTTTAATGATGGGGAGCAAAATGTAAAAAAACAAAAGTTTTTCAGAGATAATGGATAGATCTTATTGGAAAAGGGATTCTAGAAGGGTACATAAGATTGCATTTTTATATTTGTATTTAGAAATAATTATAGAAGATTGGAAATAATATGTAATTTAAAATGTGATAAAAATTTTTGTTAAGAGAGGGGAGTACTTTAATGAAATAATGATTTAAGATTGGTGATGGGGGGGGGGATAATTTTGGAAAGTATAAGAAGTGTTCCCATAAAGGTATGATAATTAATTGAAATGTGTAAAATGTCTAAAGATATAAATGATTGTTAATACCAATGATTAGGCTATGTTATAATAGTGAAACTATTCGTGAAATGAGGTTTGAAGAAGGAGAGGGGAACATGTAATGTAATAATGATTTATAATATGTGATGTGGGAGATGGAACTAATATGGCAAATAGATGCTCCCATAGAAATATGTGATCTAATTGATAAGAAATGTGCTAGATGTTTAAGATATGAATAAATATTAATATTAATGAATAGATTTGTATTGGTTTTGATGATATTGTATAATGTTAGAATGTACCAGACAGAATCCCAACGTAAGTTATGTACTTTAAATTAAGTATTATAAATATAGGGGAAAGAGACATAGGCGTCATACTCCAATCAGTGTACAGGAGGTTTTACTTTTTTTTCTTTTAAGAAGAAAGATAAACGGATAGTTGGAAATAGAACAGACAAAGAATAAATATTATGATTTGAATTGAGAGGAGATAAATAAAATAAAATTGAGAAAATTTAAAAGAAAGGAGAAGCTATATAGAAAAATGAAAATGTAATAAGATATGGAATGGTATGTAAAATGAATATGAATTTGAATGTGTGTCTGTACCAAGAGTTTTGACCCGGGATTAAGCAACTTTCAGAAAAGAGATTTTTTATGTTTTTATGTCTTGAATTTTTGTATGTTTTGTATGTTTTTAAAAGTTAATAAAAATTTGTTAAAAAAAAAAAAAAGAGAATAGCCTGCTGTACAAGAAAATTCTATAGATGACACAAAACTAAAGCTGACAAATTACATTCTATCACAGCCCACTTCACCTTCTACTATACAATTTTACTCCGAAAGTAGCTAATCTTTAAATCTGGTGTCATAAAACAAAATAACACAAGCAGCAGGCATGATATTCCCCTCTGAAAAAAAAATCGGGCTGGCCAAAAGAGACCCCCACCGCGAGCCAAGAAATCGCCCGCCTGCCCCCGCCCCGCCCCGCCCCGCCCACCCGCCCGCCCACCCCGCCCTGCCCGGCCGCCGCGCACTGCCCGGGCATTCCCAAAAAAATCGGAATTCCGATTTTAATCGGAAAAATATCATGTCTGAAGCAGACATTAGCTACAGCTGTAGTTAGTTTCATTAATTTGAATAATTCATTAGAGAACCAAATATTCATTTTTGCTTTTGAATAATTTAATGTTACCGGTATTTGTTCTTCACTAGATTTTATCATATAACCCTATCCATTATTTTTTTCAAAAATATTATTGCTATTATCAGGCTCATCTTCAAAGTTCTTTCAATATTTGAAAATTATGAACTGAGGTTAAGTGTGCCAATATAACTGAGACCATATATCTTTTTTTTTCTTTTTTTAAACTAAAGTTGTAGTGTTCAGGCTGCAATTAAATTAAATATATTATATTTAGCAAGGGTTCTGCAATAGGGTCATAATTATTGCCTGGAATATGAAGATGGCTGGGTCCTTGGACTATACCACTTGTTCCGTATGCAACCTTTCTCTGTATGCCAATTCCAGGTGTGCACCTTGGTTTATCTAGGACAGAGGTCTCATTCTCGTGGCCCGCGGACCAATTGCGGCCCGCAGGATATCCTGTGACCCCCACCGTGATATGAAAGTATAATATTAGTGCGTTCTCCATGCGTCGCTAGCTGGCTAAACACTTCTATGTGCGGCCCAGCCTCACCCAGACTCTGCCTCCAGCGGCCCCCAGGTAAATTGTGTTTGAGACCCCTGATCTAGGAACTCAAAAGAAATCAAGTGCCAGAAGAGACATCTGAAGCACCACTGAAGGAAGGACTCATAGCTAGTCTGACCAAATATAGGCAAAAGCTGACATCTGGGACCATCTTGTAGTGATAAGCATAGGAAAACACCAATATTTTTTCACCCTTATTGCATTTTACTTATCAAATTTAGAAACCACACATCTCCCTCACAGAGAGTCTGGTGGTATACAAGTGAAATTTTAAAACCAAAAACATTATCTAAAATTTAGATATTGAGGCAAATAGTTAAAATTCAACACAAAAAGTTAATTATAAGGCAGGGGAGAGGGCCTTCAGGATGCTACCTAGATCCCACCCGACCATGTGCTCCTCTGTGAGCCCCAAGCAAGGGAGCAAAGCCAGGTCCTTAGACATTTCAGAAAGGCCAGAAGAATGGGGTGTCAGCCTTGCCTCTGGGGAGAGAATTTTCCAAAGGGCAGGGTGGGTTCTTTTTCTGGACCCTGCCAGTTGAAATTCGACTGATGGGATTTGAAACATGCCTTCCCTACTTGACCGGGTGGGACAGGTTGATGTAATAGGCAAAGACAGTTCTGTAAGTAAACTGGACCTATGTAATGTAGAGCTTTAAAGATCATACCCAAAGGTTTAAATTGGACTTGTTAGGTGGTAATTTATTAGTAGTTTAATTATTTTTAATGAATAATAAATTTAGATATAATTTATTGGTATTTTGTTCAATATATTATTATTGATTTTTTGTATAAACTGATCAGGTTGTTCTCTATTTTTATTGTTTATTACACTGTGAACTACCTGGACTGACATTGGAACTGAGTCTGGCTAATCTGAATTAAATAAATGAAAAATGAAAATACTGAGAAGAAACTTTTTCATCATTGCTGATGATCCCCAACGTCTTGTACTTGCAGCAGAATGCTGGATCAAAATCTTTGCTTGCAACGATCTTTCTCAGTTTATTTAAATTCTTCTGAAGTAGGTGGCTTTATGTGAGGAAGGTCCTCACTAGCATGAATTTCCCATAAAAAAAGTAAATTCCAAAATTTTGTTTCCCCACAAAACATTAGAATAAATCATGATTGCTTACCTAAAGAATCTACTTTAATATGACGCATTATAACATATCTTGCAAAGTGGAACATTAGATGAATGAATTTGGGTCCACCAGGAGAGAGAAATAATGATGCAACAACTGAAGGAAAACTGTTTCCACATTCATCCTAGGGATTTAAAAATGCACAAGTGAACTGAAATTGACAGTATCAACTTCTGTTAATTTCTCTTTAAGCAATAGAGCCAGCATACTGAAATGTGGCAAACAATTATGATTGCCTTGTTAGACATCTGAGGCATTCCTGGACCAAAAGGGAGGTTTCACAAATACATTTCACAAATTCTTTTCCTATTATCCTGGCATGCTAAAAAGAATAGTTTTGGTTTTGCTCAAAGCCAATCAGCTTGAATTCACTGGTTGCTAATATTATCCAACAAGCTCTGAATATAACACTATATTTTACAGAACACAAACGAGTCTCAAGACTATAAAAAGATATTAATGATTGATCCTGGATGGCAAGTAGTTTTATAGATTAACTATCTTCAGGTCTCGGGAGATAAGAAAGTCAAAAGGAAGAGGAGACCTTCCATATTACACACTCTTGTTTTATGTTATTGCAAGTCATTTCTCTCCTTCAAATGTTACTTAGCTTTCCATTTGAGTTACATTTTTCTGGTTAATACTTGTATAATACTATACTTGAAAAATTTTGGGAACAAGAAGAAATCAATATTCTCTAGCTATGGCTTTCAGAATTCTTGATGCCATTCGTTCTGAGACTAATAGGAGCTTTAGTCCAAAGCGTCTAGAAGACATCAGGTTGCCTAAGAAACTACCGTAATAGCAGCAAGAAATCTCTCATCAAGCAGCATCAATAATAAATTTTGGAGATAGTCTTTCAAAGACAACTTCATACAAAAATATATATTGAAATATGTAAGGCAAATACTGTATATGGACACTTTTTTATTCTTACCAATACTTACTGATATCCTTTTTAGCCATTCATAGCATTGCTTTCTGAATTCAGAGTCTGCCTTTTTGTCTGTGGGAGGATAGCAAAATCTTTCCATTCCAAAGGAAAGGAAAGAGAACAATTTCAATAAATGTTCAAGGAACCAGACAGTTTTAAGGTAGCAGAGCAATACAAAATGTTCCTAGCAAAGTATAACTACATTTGTGTTTGAGTTATTGAATATTGACTTAGTTTTTACTGTAGAAGCATCTCATCAATAAGAAAAATACCTATACATCATTGGGCTGTAGTTCTAGAATAGTTCTAATAAAGCTGGATCATTGATACAGAATTTCTCCTGAATAAAGGCTTCTAGCAAGACTTCCAGCATCAGAGTGGAGTTCCTCCTTCTGATCATAGTTCTTTGCTTTTTTGGAGCAGCAAATATACTTTTATGCTTCAGTTCCACTTCAATACAACTTATAGAATAGGATGGCACTGTAAATATTAACATTTTAGGGGAGGATGACAACAATATTTTGATGAGCCATGAGAGAATCATTCTAACAATCTCCCCCAGTAAGGAGAGTAGTACAGCAAGACTACTCAAGTCCTAATAATCCTAAATTTAGTTTGTTATAGACATGGTAAGTAATTTTAAGGCTAAGTAATAAAGCATATTGTATTAAATGTTGCACTCACCTAAAAACCTCATTACAGTGTGACTGGTCCAGCTTTGAAAACAAGAACCATGCAACAATGTGAAATGCATCTTTGTTTGGTTTATCAAACAAGTTCCTTTAAAAAAAAGTTTAAAAAAATCATTACTCCATATGCAACTGTAAGGTAATTAACTGGACCGACTTCCTTTTTCCCTTGCAGTATTCCTGCTATACCATCATCATCACATGTAGAAACTCAGTATGCTGCATTCACAATTCTACACACACAGTCTTTACAAAAGATTGGTTTCTTTTGAAGAGCATGACTGCATCTTACAATGAATCACAGGTTAATATAAATGGGCACCACTTAAATGCTCTGCCAAATGCCACTTGTTCCTGAATTAGTTTTCTATAAACACTCTAGAGCAATAAACTTACAGTCTAAAAACTGTTCATATTTACCATATCTGACTAAAATTGTAGTTCAATCATGCAGTGACATCTAGATTATTTCATAATTACAGTAAAAAGCAGGAATAAAAAACTGTTTAATTATGAATAGGAAAATTCTACATGATACTCCTATATCAACAAGGTTTGGCTAATTCCCAAGTAATGCATTTTTGAACAAACATTCATTCTCAGATTTGTAGTATAAAATAAATTCTACATCTTGACTCTTGACAAGATATATATCTTTTCTTTTATGTATGTACATGGAGAGCATTTGCACCAAGACAAATTCCTTGTGTGTCCAATCACACTTGGCCATTCTATTCTATTCTATTCTATTCTATTCTATTCTATTCTATTCTATTCTATTCTATTCTATTCTATTCTATTCTATATCACCAACAACATCATGATTTGTTTTAAATGTGGAAGCAATATCACCCAATATAAGTAACAGCAGGGATGATTTTGATCAAGGTTCCCCAAAGCGTTCAATATTGACCCCAAGGGTGAATAGGATTATCCAAGTGTGGTAAAATGGCTGGGGGTTAACCAGTTGTCAATAAACGATGGAAAATCAATCTTTCCAGGCCTCTGTGCCAACTCCACACCTGTCCCTAGGTCTGAAGATGATGAAGCTGGTGGCGAGGCAATATTACTCAGGGTTGAATGATCAGCTTCCAGAGAATATAGCCTTGAGTTTTATTTATTTAATTTATATGGGTGCCCATCTCACAAGCAAGTGACTCTAGGCAGTGTACAAGACTAAAACAATACCTATCTAAAATAATTACCAATATTTTAAAAAGCTAAAAAGAAACATTAATGTGTTAAAGGATTTTAATAGTAATGGAGCCACTTCATCAATTCACCTGTCCCTAGAGGTCTTCAGGGCTGCTGGCAAAACCAGATCTTAAGGGACATTTGGAAGCCTAGAAGTGATGAAGCCATCCTCATTTTGGGAGAAGCCAAATATAGCAGAATAACTCCTTAGACCAGCGGTCGCCAACCGGTGGGCCACAGCCCACTGGTGGGCCGTGAGAAAATTTTGGTGGGCCGCAGAGAAATCTCACGCCCAGAGCATCCCCCCCCCCCAAAAGCAATTAATCCAGGCTGCGCAGAAACACAAGGCTTCTCAGCCCACATGGCCCGCGGGAACCATCTCCACCCACTCACTCCTTACCCGGCAAACTTGTCTGCTAAGTTGCTATTTTTCCTTTTTCTGACCATCATCTGTTCTGCTATGCTGGGAGATTTAGATTAGCTAGGAAGCAGGAAATGGTTGGATTTCTTGCTTTCTAGCTAAGCACAGCTGAACCTCCCTTAGGACTGAAGGTTTGCTTGCAAGCAAATTTAGTGCAGACTCACAATTTGAGAGACTGAGCTAGCCGATGGCAGATAGATAGATAACTGAATGATTCTGTGAGCAACTCAATTTGCCTGCTTTGGCTGGTTTTGGATAAAAGTTGCTTTTTTATAAAAAAATTCAATATTTACATACATGGTGTGTTGTGAATTAATTCTGTGAGTTTGCTTGCAAGCAAATTTTTTGTGACAGACTGCGTAGCCAATAGCACATAGATAGATCTCTGAATGAATCTGTGATTCTGTGAGCAACTCAATCTGCCTGCTTTGCCTGATTTTGGGTAACAGTTGGCTCTTTTTTTAATAAAAAAAATCAATATTTATATAAATATTTTTAATATTTACATAAAAGCCATGCCCAGCCAGTCACATGACCTCCAAGCCACACCCACAAATTAGGCCACACCCACAGAACCAGTTAGTGGTCCCTGGGATCTAAAATTATGAGTTTGGTGGTCCCTGGGGTCCAAAAAGTTGGTGACCCCTGCCTTAGACAACAGGAACCATAATATATTCATACTGTTCAATTTAGTGGAAGGGAGGGATGAAATCAAGGAAAGGCAGTTCTGGTTTTGATCATGGGTCTTCAAGCCGGTATAAACTCATAGCAAGCACATTTTCCCCCACAGTAGGGATAGCATCTAACACAGGGGTCAAAGGGGAATACAGGTAGTCCTTGACTTACAACAGTTCGTTGAGTGACTGTGCAAAGTTACAATAGCACTGAAAAAAGTGACATGACCATTTTTCACTCTTATAACTGTTGCAGCATCCCCATGGCTAAGTAATCAAAATTCATACATTTGGCAACTGACTTGTATTTGTGATAGGTGCAGTGTCCCAGGGTCAAGTGATCACCATTTGCGACCTTCTGATAAGCAAAGTCAGTGGAGAAGCCAGATTCAGCTTAACAACTGCAGTGATCCACTTAACCTCTGTGGCAAGGTCATAAAATGGGACAAAACTCATTTAACTGTCTCACTTAGCAACAGCAATATTGGGCTCAATTGCTGTCATAAGTCGAGGACTACCTGGAATACTTTAATGGAGCAGCTTGCTTCTCACAGCTGGCCCAATCCTCACACACAAAACTTGCCAGTTTCATAGGAATAGCGAAACTTTAATAACAGCAACACTTAGGATAGTAATACTACTATATTATTAATAGCGAAATATGGAGTTTACACTGTGGGGTTTTAATGTTGTAAGCTGCCTGCCTGGTCAGCTGCGAGGAGTTAGCCAGCCCTATGAATTTATATGCATATGTATTGTAATGCATTAACTAATACATACTGTAATTAATATAATACATAGTTATATAATACATAACTAATATGTATTAGTTACAAATACTGCAGCCTGTGCCCTTCGGTTATTTTATTAATTATTAATACCGGTATAACTAACATATATTATAACTAATATGTTTTAGTTATACGTATAAGTAATAAAATTGTCGAAGGGCACAGGCTGCAGTATTTTACCAGTCCCTGGGTAAAGTCTTCCCACTTCTCTAGTTGCTAAACCGGCGGGAGGTTAAAAACAGACAATACAGTTGCTGTAAAGGAAACGAACGAGCGTCCCCGTCGCCTCTCCACTTACACGCCCAGCCGGAGGTGAGTCGACAGTTTCCCGGCAGCGGCGTTTACCGCGGGATCGAAGCCCAGAGCCAAGAGGTAGAGCCAGAAGTGCTCCTTCTCCCAGGCAGGAGGCGAGAACGGGTTGCTCATCTCTCCGGAGCCGCCAGACCTCCCGACACCCACAGAGGGACGACTCGACGAGCCACGGAAGGATTTCCGCGCGTTCGTCTCACGCTCAGCCATGGAAATGAAGCTCTTCCCCCCCGCTTCACTCCACTTCTTTCGGGTAACGGCCGCCTTCACATTCTCTCCGGAGTAAGTTCCGTTAACGGCACAGCCCTCAAGGCCGCCATTTTGTTTGACCCGCCAAATTGTAAATCGAAAGGGGGCGGGTTTTTATGAATTGACGGGGAAAATATCACCGAATCAAAGACCTCGGGACCCATGACCCTTTCCATGTGATTAGGCGGCTTCTCGACCAATCCGAACGAAAGGAAGAATTTCCCAAGGTGCACCGCGGCGAAGTCCCGCACGAAGGCGGAAAGAGACCTAAAGCTGTAAAAAGGGTGGAGTCGTACTAAGGAGGTGGAATTGCGATTGTAATTGAAAGGATATTTATCTTTTTATATATATATGTAAGAAAGAAAATTAACTGGGTTTCTCTTTTCTAGACTAGCTCTCCCAATCCATAGCTCTCCCAATATTTTTTTTCTATTGTTTTCTTATAGAGAAAAAGGCTGGCAGCATCTTTTCCTGCCAACAAAAGTTATTAAAAAGTTTGTGTGTGTGGTTTTTCTTTTTAATATGATAATTCCATCTTCAATTGAACAGTCGTCCGGGTACAAATATCTTTGTAAAATAATAATCAAAAATTACAGCATTATTCATTACAATAGTATTAATTCTACAATATTAAAATAATATTCAACATACTAATCACAATATTTATCTCTCTTAACATTTCTTCTTTATTTTACTCATCTTTTGTTTCCCTGTTTCTAAGTTCTATTTTTGTTATTTAACCATTGATAAAATAAATCCTATGTCATATGATATTCAGTTGCTTTTTCTCCTTAATTGCAAGCGTTAATCTATTCATTTCTGCACATACTAATATTTTTCTGATCACATTCTCATCTGTAGGTATCTCTTCACTTTTCCAGTTTTGTGCAAATACTAGCTGCAGTTAATATATGAATAATTAAATATGCATTTCCCTTCCCCAATAGAAATATTTCTGGCTTTAAATCAATATGCTGCTTTATCATTTTTTCCAGCCATTTATGTATTTTTGTCAAGTATTTTTTTGCTTTTAAGCAAGTCCACCACATGTGATAGTATGACCCAGGTATCTGGTGGCACTTCCAGCATTTTGCCGACTTATCTTTAAACATCTTTGCCAACCTCACTGGTGTGAAATGCCATCTATAAAGCATCTTGTACAAATTGTTCTTTTAATAACATATGCTAGATGTTACCAGATGCATAATTTACTTATTTTTTTGTTTGCTACTTTAGACTAACAGATTTCTTCTTATAATTTTGTTGTACTGAGTTTCACTATTGTTGGCTCATTGCACCACATCAAATTATTAGTCACTAAGGGCAATATAGTTGGAATTAGCATAGCGAGTACTTATTTGAAATTAACTAATACACCAGTAGTTGGTTACACAAGGGATTCCCAAATTGTTGGTTGCAATAACTAACCTTGGATGTTACAGCATCTCACCAAACTGAGATTATCTCAAAACTATGTTACATGTGCAAATCCTGCCATTGTGTATTGTAGTCCCCATGTGTGACAAAGGTAGGTAAATCATAGTACAGGTAGTCCTTGATTTACAACAGTTCATTTAGTGACTTTTCTTTTTTTTTTTTTTAAACAAGTTTTATTAATTTTTAAAACACACAAATTATCATTATTCATTACATGTTTAAACCTTTTTCCATTGTAAATTTAACAAGTCAGATAAATTATGATTCTGTTTTAAACCATTTCCATATAATATACCAAAACCTCTTATTCAATTTCTCTTTACTTCTCTTTACTCTTATTCAATATCATTATTATTATTTCATCTGATTCTTTCTGACTTAGTTACCATTATTCTCATTCTATATTTCTACAAGTTTTTACCAATTCTCCCCCAAAAAGACATATACACACAACACACAAAACATAAAAAAATCTTTTGGAAAGTAACTTGGACCCAGGTGTCTCTCTCTTCATGGACTTCAATTATATTCATGCTCATCTTACATATCATTACTTATTTTATTTACCATTCTAAGCCTTCTATATTAACTTCTCCACATATTTCACACTTCTTAATTCTACCTTAATTAATCATCTTAGTTTAAATCATTATATTTGTATCTTTTGTCCATTTTTTATCATCCCTTTGTCTCATCCCTTATGAAAAAAAAAGAAAATCAGTTTCTCCTGAAATCATTAATCAGAGTATGATGCCTTTCTATCTCCCCCCTAAGTTAATCAAATTAATCTTTAAAATAATATCTAATACCCAATCAGATTTTGCTTGGTACATTCTATCTAACTAATACATCCAACACAATTAAATGCATAATTAGACAATAAATCCAAATATTAAAAAAAAATACTATAATAAAAATTTTATAATAACATCAATACCATAATTTTTATTAAACTCTTTAATTAAAACAATATTCTAAACCTCTCCTATTATTAAGTTTTAAAGCCAATCATTTTTAAACATTTTAACATTTTAATCTCTTATCAACTCTTAAACCATTGCAATACTACCATCTCATCTTATGTACCTTGCAAAATCTTTTTTTTTTAAAAAAATTATACTTTATCCATTATCCATAAAAAATTCCTTTTTTCCATTTAATTTCAAAACATTGTAGCTTTTCTCCACCTTTTCCCTTTCTTTCTTCTCCCAACAAACCTTTCTACCCCCCTTCTTCTAGCCTCTGCCTTACCGGCTTCCCTTCTCTGTCGTATTTCTTTTCCCCTTTGTTTACAATCATCATATTGGTTTTGCACTTTATTTTTCCCTTTCTTAAATGTTTTTTAGATCTTAAGTCCTTAAGTCCTTTAGTTTTCTTCTTTTCTCTTCTTTTCTTTCTCTCTTCCTTTTTCTGGATCAAATTCTGAGATTCATTAAAGATGGCTCCTTCCTTTCTTTCTTGTTCCTCTGCTGTCTTCATCTGTTGTAATTTTTTGTTGATAATTAGTAAGCGCCATTTCTAAGAAAAGGAAAGCTTCTTCCACACCATGTTTACCATTTTTTTTGCTTGTTCATATTCTTTTCTTAGTTCCTCAACAGAAAGAGCCATTATAAATCTTTTCTTTTCTTTTCTCCTTCTTTCTTCTTACAACAACCAGAATATTCAAAAGAAAATAAAAAGATAAAACAGTCCCAAAGTTATCAATCAGTCCAAACCAAGGCAGAGTTCTCACTTTCTCCTTCTGGGGTAATATCAATCAAAAAGAAAGAAAGTCCAAATCTGTTTAAAATCTTATTACAATATATTCTAGTCTTCAAATCCTTAAGGCATCTGCTCCAACAAAATCTTAGCATACAAATATTTTCTTTTTAATCCTCTCTCTTCCCACTCATCGCTTAAAACCAATTTCCACCTAAAAAAAATAGGTTTCTTAATATCCAGTTATTTATTCCGTAGGAAAAGAGGGAAAGCTATCCTTTCAGCACCTTCAAGCAGCCGCTTTTTTCCTCTTCTGGCAGGTATTATTCAGAAAGTCATACTTTTCAGGAATTTTATTAAATATGTCTTAGAGTCCTAGGAGCCAAGAAAAACTTTCTCCTCTCAATCACTTTCTCCACTTCCTCCTGCGCATTCTTACCCGGCTGCCAGCTTCTTTGTGGCGGCCATTACGGACCGCCGCTGCACCGTCCTGGGAAAAGGGGTTCTGCCGGCCAGGGAGGGGTCTGCAACACCCCAGTCCCTTCTCCGGATCCCCCTACCTTCAGCTGCCCCTGCAGGGCAGCCTAGCTCCATACCCGTGTGGGTTGGAGCCCCAAAACGGCTAGCGCAGCAGGATCGCGCAGCTTCGCAAATCCTGCCGCTCGCGAAGCCGACAAACCGGAAGTCCCAGTGACTTTTCAAAGTTAACAACGGCAGTGAAAAATGTGAAAACCGTTTTTCACACTTACTTTGCAGCGTCCCTATGATCATGTGATCAAAATGCAGATGTTTGGCAACCGACTCATTTATGACCATTGCAGTGTCCTGGAGTCATGTGATCCCCTTTTGTGACCTTCTGACATGCAAAGTCAATGGGGAAGCCAGATTCACTTAACAACCTGGTTACTAACTTATCCACTGCAGTGATTCACTTAACAACTGTGGCAAGAAAGGTCGTAAAATGGGGCAAAACTCAAATGTCTCAACAGAAATGTTGGACTCAATTATGGTCGTAACTTGAGGACTACCTGTATTCAGTACATAAAATTGCAATGCACTTCTTTTCAGATTCACACCATCCCAAATCCACAAAGACCTATGAATCACACAATCCATCTTATAATGGGACCTCACCCAGTAAATGGTTTCTAAACAAGCAGTGCATTTTTTGCTCTGCTAGCTAGACAAATGGTTGGTTTTGGTTGCTAGGAGCTTGTCTCCCTAGATTATTCACTCCTGGATTAGAAAAGGAATAATGCAGAATCAACCTGAAACTCCTTGGACTGGTCTGTAAGGGGTGAAATTCAGATGGTTTCAATCTCTTTGATAAGCTCAACCAAAGGAGGGGCTCACATCCTATCTACCTAGTCCTTGTTTTTGAAGAACGCCTCTGCATTTAACCCCACTTTTTTTTTTTGCAAAGTTTTTTTTCTTGTTCTCTTTCTGCATGTTAATTGCTGGCTGCGTGCTGGAATTTTGATATTTTCTCTCCTGGTGGACTCTTAATTGATTTAATAGTACCAGAGGTGTGAGTTAAAATAGCAAGAGGCAAACGGCAACAAGTCTTCTTCGATTACTGAGATAATAATTTAATGACCTAATCATATTGAACTTTTACCAAAAAGTCTGTACATATTATCAGTTTGAAAATATTTTATATCTTCATTGTATTTTTATTGCGTTCTGTGTGCAACTCTCCTTTTTCTTTCTGCGCTTCAGGGGTTTGCAAATTGACATTATTCTTGCCAGCTGCTTTCCTCTTGGAATTTTCCCTCTGACCTTGAAAAAAGAACTTTGTATTCTTTTTTGCTTCTCTGCTGCCAGAACTAGCTGTAAGAGAGGAATTCTGCAGATTTATAAAATGCCTCCTAAGAGAGAAGTAGAGATATCTAGCTGTAAGTCAGACGAACCCAGTGCCAAGCTTCTTATGGAAGTATTTGAGAAAAAGTTCTCTTAAGTTACATGATATGCTAGAGACACGAATAAACAATCTGATAAAAAGTTTAAATTATTAGTAACAGAGTTAAAACAAACCAAAGAAGATGACAGCATTGTGGATAATTAGTAAGTGAAGGTTTTGTTCGTGACTGGTTTAATTATTATAGAATTTTTTAATGATTTAAACTTGATAAAAATGTTTTCACAGGAGTTAAAACTGAATTAGATATCACTTTATGTTCTAGAGATGACCACTTGATTGCTAAAGTTTATAATGTTATTCAAGATGAACCTGAAAGACGAATATGTAAAAGACTGCACAGTAAAATGGGCAAAACAATTTGGGTATAATATAACATTAGATAAATGGGAGAATGTGCAGACTAATGGATTAAAATTTACTTTGAAGTATAGTTTGAAAGAATTTTTTAATAAAATGATATATCGTTGGTGTTTGACTGTAGATAGATTGGCAAAAATGTATAGAGGGACTTTTAACAAGTGCTGGAAATGTAATCAAAATCCAGGTACATTTTGTCATATGTGGTGGTCTTGCAAGTATGTGAAAACATTCTGGATAAACATAATGATAATGCAGAAAATACTTAAGACACAAATATTAATAAAACTGAAAGCTTTTCTTTTAGATATTATGAATAAATCAACTGAAAAACCATTTGGGACAGTGGCCCCCAACCTTTTTTGTGCCGCGGCCCGGTACCGGCATCACAAAATGATCCGCGGCCCGGTACCGGCATCAGCACGCATGACAAGGCAAGGCAAGCCGAGCGACCGGCCAGCCAGCCGTCCCCTGCTTCTCCCCGCCACCTTCAACTCCTCCTTTGTACCTTTGTCGATGGGCTTCACTTCGGGACGGCTTCGGAACGGTCGCTTGGCTTGCCTTGCCTTGGGTGCTGAAAGAATCCTCGCGCCTTAGTTTTGTTCGAAGCCCCCCCCCCCTTCGATGAAACTAAGGCGCGAGGATTCCTTCAGGACCAACGCCGCTTTCCAACTGGAAAAGCTCACCCAAAGCACTTTCTCGTCAAACAAGATGGCGGCGCCCAGCAAACCGGCGGCCCGGTAGGAAATGTTCCACGGACCGGTACCGGTCCGCGGCCCGGTGGTTGGGGACCCCTGATTTGGGACACTATTTCTTTACATGGTCACCCCTGCGAGGTTTGTACTTGCTAAGCACTGGGAAGGGAAGGAGATGCCGACAGTTGAAGAATGACTTTTAAAATAAATAAGTTATAAACCTCTTACGTAAAGTGACAAAAGTCAAAGAACTAGAACTCTTATTACCTTTGAATCGAATTAGAAAGATATTGAATAGGATAGAAGATACCTTAAAGGGATTGCAGAAACTGACCAAGAGAGCAAGTTTGGTATGGTGGTTAAGCTACCAGGCTAGAAACTGGAAGCCAGTTGGGTGACTTTGTACCAGCCATTCTTAGAAGAAAATGTCAAACCACTTCTAAAAATCCTGCCAAGAAAACTGCAGAGAGTAATCCAGGCAATTATCACAAATAAAGATTTACTCAAAGGAACATATGCACAAACATGTGCACACAAACACACAGTGTTTGACACTGCCTGCAAATTATAGACTCTATGGACTGGGCTAAAGATTGAGAAGGCTAAAAATCTAATAATTTATTTTGCAGGAGGAATTATTGGTTACACTAATTGTTTGCCTTCTTTCCTGAACATAATGCATGTCTGCAAATGAAGCATATCAAGAGCTGATATAGCTACCAAGCAACCATTTTGGAAACAATGAGCCAAAGCCTACTAGAATGCATGAAGATAACAAGAGCAATATTCTACTTTCCCTGAGATTAGATGACACGCAAAATACATAGATGCTTAAAGCCATTGGTAAAAGATCAATATAACTTTACTAATCCTTTAACATAAAGGGATTAGTAAAACAACTCTGTGACCCTTGGGGTCATCTTTTGAGAGGTAGAACACTCTGATGTTATCAGAATAAATATTATATTTTAGGCTTGCCCTATTTTTTTAACTCCAATGTTGGACAATCCCATGATTATTTCAGAAGAGTATACATAATAAACAGAAAAATAATTACGGTAGCAAATGAACTTCAATAACAAATCAATATTTACTTGCCTAAACAGATACACAGAATGATCACATGTAGACAAAAAAGCAGTAGGAACAAGACTGATTTCAGACTTCCTGCTGGCTTCCCCATTGACTTTTCATGTGAAAAACTGGCAGGGAGTGTCAAAAATCACAATCTTGTGATAATGGAGACAATGCAACATTGTGAATAAAACTAGTCTGAAATCATGAAATTTCAATTTTATAGGAGTAATTCCTGGATTTTTACCAGAGAATTTTACGTACCTTGATTTAAAAATTATTGTGGTCTAATGTATCATTTGAGCTAACTCAAGGGTACAAATAAAAATAATGAGTTTTAATAGATTAATAAATATTGTTGTTTGGCAGAAGAAATAACAGATGCCCTCACCAAGCCACTATCTTAAAGTTCAAGGACCTATGTGAAACAAATAATTGTGATTAGGTGCATAAGCCAATGGTGGTGTTGGAAGCCTTCTATAGTAGGCATTCACTCATTGTATTTACTCAACCTATTGATCAGTCAGAGCAACACATCTGGTAAGGATTTTGTCCTGGTATTCATCATTGGTACTCAGCGTATAAGGTAGAACTTTTGTCGGGTGTCTTGTCGATTCACTATATTATTCCTAATGGGAAAAATTTGTTTGGTATTCATCCTTTTTGGTATTCATCACACCTCCTGGAACCAAATAAGGATGAATACCAAAGTACTACTGTATTACTATAGGATATAATCTGTCTGATGAGCCGTTGCACAGTGCCAATTCTTGTGATCTTACATCAAACAGATCATCCAAAGGCTACATAGGATTTATAAGCTTCTAGAATGTAGCATTACTCAAATGTTCATTTATTATATTTTTAAAAAAAACAATGGGAGTTAAATCTAAGGGTTCATTAAACTGTGTAAGAACATAGTTTGAATATTCCCTTTCCCTTTCAGCCATGACTTTATATAAACAACAACAATTTCTTCATCAAGTATTATTTTCTGGAATCAAAGACAGAAGAGAAGCATATTGCATTGTTCATGGAAATAACTTGTTTTTTAAATCAATATAAGGGTGTTGAGATCCAGCACTATATGTCATACTATCAAAGGTAATCTTATATGACTATATATTTAATACAAAACATACATAGGGAAAAGAGTGAAAAAAGGCAAGACATTAATGCAGTAATCGAATATCAGTTCAAACTTTATTTCCAAGGCATTTCAGTAAATATTTATTACAACTTACATCCTACATCTGATATTAGAGACACTCACCTTAAATTACAAAGGAAATCAATTATTTCTTAACCCTAGCTTTATGGAATCTACTAAATTAGCACCAAGAAATATCCTCATATTCCCACAACAAACAGAGACAAAGTTCCAGTGGCATAGGAAAAGAAATGGTAATGACAAAAAATGATAACAATCACATTTCTATTTCTTTCATGGTTTCAGTTCAGAAAACATGAAACTCCCCCAATCCATCATGAAATATAGGCCTAAGTGCTTATACACTGGCTGTTGTTGAAATTGCGTATTTAGCAGGAATGTACAATGAGCAGAACCTGAAGTAGAAATTTCATTTTCTCATATTTTGGCCATCAGGCATAGTCACTGCATCTTTAATATTTTTTTCTCCAAACTCCTACCCTTTTTGGAAGGTACTTTCTTATATCCTTTTTGAATGTGTACATTACTTCTCTTCAGACTCGTTTAAATCTTAAACTTAATTCTTCTATAAATGTAAAATCTAATGGGGGATTGTGTGCTTTAACCTAATTATTTAAAAATAATAATTTAAAATAAAAATATTTCTTTTATAGAGCTGCCAGTTTTCTATCTGCAATGGATTTTAGGGAGCAGTATCAAGTTATGTGAATCCACAAGCAGAATATAGGTTTATTACTTTAATAACATCTTGGCTGATATGTTATTGAAGCACTGACACAAGAATATTATACTTTAAAGAGTCACCAAATATTTTAATTGCATTGAAGCAGCCTTCCTCAACTATGGATCTCTCCAATGTGTTGGGATTGTGTGCCTTGTCATCTGGGAATTGCACTCCCAATGTATTTGTGTAGGGCAAACTAAGAAAATTAGAAAATTATTTCAAAAGCTTAATACACAATTACAGAGAATTGAGCAATCACAGAGAATTGAGCGACTTATTACTTCAGTTTGAAGTTTTTGTGATGGATTCAAATATAGACATATTGTTAAATTTAAGTGCTTTGCTAAGAGAGTAAGGAAGCTTAAGACAGCAAAGCATCTCATAGGCCACATTTCAGGTGAATTGTTAAGGCTGTTGCTTCAAAAGCTGTAACTGGCACAACTGTGATCTAAACTTCAAAGGATATTTAAGACCATTTCAATACATTTTATCTATCACCTAAAGCAGGGGTGTCAAACTAAGCCCGCAGGCCGGATGTGCAGGCCACGCCTACCCCAGCTCCGTAAAGGGGGGAAACGTCGTGATACATCACGTGACAGCAACGTGATGCCATGAGTTTGACACCTGTGACCTAAAGCATCTATGGCTTATTTTAAAATACTTGTCTATGTTCCATAACAACAATGAATCAAGAAGCTGCATGTTGGCTGATCTAAATTAAAGATGCACTCTCCAATAGCTATCGTCCCATAAAGCAGAATTGTAATTAAGTATGCATAATCACTGTTTGTGTGTCTATGTACATGTAGATGCACATACACGCACACACACACATTATATTAAAGGAACAGTTTTTTCTTATGCTTCCACTATTTGTTCCATGGTGATTGGGCCATTTGCATGGGAATAGTCAGGCAGGCCTTCTTCATCCAAATCTGAGATGTCCGGTATCTCATCAGATTCTGAAGACAACTCTGTGATAGTGAAATCTGGAATCTATAGAAAAAATAAGCTCAAATAAATTTGAAGGCAATATTTGAATTGTACGCACCCTTCTCCCTCACCTTACCACATGCATTAAGCATGTAAACCAAAAGAATCAGCTAGTAAAATCTCCACAACTTTGTTGTAAATAGAAATAATTAAAAAGGAAAGAAAATGGGGGAAGGGGGGGAATAAAAACAATCAAAGTGCGTATTCATACACTTTCCCGACAAAAAAGAGCCAGAACATTTGAGATACCACTTGGGAAGAAGGTGATCAAGATGGTCATCATAAAGGGGTATAAAACAGTAAGTGAATGGGGAGAAGTTTTTCTCCTTTTAAAATCAGGATAGGCAGACGACTATACAGGAAGTCCTCCACTTACGAGGTTTGTTTAGTGACTGATCAAAGTTACAACAGCACTGGAAAAAAGTGACTTTTTCACAGTTACAACCTTCGCAGCATCCCATGATCATGCGATCAACATTCGGATGCTTGACAATTGGTTCATATTTATGATGGTTGCAGTGTCCCGGGGTCATGTGATCACCTTTCGTGACCTACTAGCAAGCAAGGTCAATGGGGAAGCCAGATTTGCTTAACAACCATGTTACTAACTTGCCAACTGCAGTGATTCATGTAACCATTTAGCAAGAAAGGTGATAAAATGGGGCAAAGTGCACTTCACAAGTGTTTCACCTAGCAACAGAAATTCTGGGCTCATTTGTGGTCGTACATTGAGGACCGCCTGTACTTTTTCACCTAGTGCCTAATTAATTTGTGGAATCCCTTATTAAAAAACATGGTGATACCACTAACCTGGAAAGTTCTAAATGGGGATTGGATAAATTAATCGGAGACAGTTTTTTTCCAACAGCATGTCTCCTAACACTAGTTGCAAGGAAACGATAGAATAAGGAAGGATATGTTCTCACCTCCTGTTTGAGAGCATCCCATTGTATAAACCAAGTGACAGAGTTGAGAGATGCCTCGTTGGCCCAACCCAACTGGGTGGTTGTTATCATACAGAGTTGTGATCTCTTCAATACACAAGATACAGATAACTGGGGGGGTGGGGTGGGGAGGGAAATCTATCATTATTCAAAAAACCTGAGAATATTAATGATGTTCACAAAGAGTCTGATTGAGTGTTACCAGAAATAACTTTTAATTACAATTTAAAGATATTGAGCGCTCCTGGAGACAAACTACTGTAGTCCAGGTTTATTTCATATTGATTCTGCTAATGAAATACGATGCTCCAAAATATGATATTCCAGTATTTGGACTGAAAAGTTACTCAATGGACTGAACATAACTTTGCATTGATGCACTTTCATAACTTTCATCTTTGCTGCAGCATATCCTGATGCAACTAGGAAAAATCCCATCTCTTCATTTGTATATTAAAATGAAATTATTTTATTGTTAATATAATCTTCAGATTCCTGTTACCTCATTAATTATGCATGTGACTACTAGTAGGACATGACATAAATGTATACATCATTATTTTAATTTATCTAAAATGATCGGAATTGATCTTGAGAATTTCCTCTCCTGTTGAGTTGTTTCTGGGGTGGGGATTGTTATATTTGTGTGTGTGTGTGTATTTCTCTGGGTTTTTTGTGCTGGTTATTGACTGAATACTTAGAAAACACTGAGAGCAATATTTTGACTACATCGAGGTGTAGTACTTAACCAATGAGCTGCAGCTCACATTTCTTCCTACGACGCTGCTTAGGATCAAGCCAACATTCGTCCACTTGACTCCCTGTCAGGGGCTGCTCCGATATGCCCTCCTCCTGATTAATCTCAGGCTGTTCCTCTCGGTTGTCTGATGAAACCTGAGGCACCATCAGGGAGGAAGGCACTGCCAGAGAGGAAGGTCCTGGGGAGGAAGGCATTCCCAGTTCCTCCTCCTCATCTTCCGAGTCCTCTTCCTCCAACAGAACAGGCTCGGGAATCAGAGCCACAACCCTCGTATTCCTCAAAACCTCAATACTGTATACAGGATATGTTGGCAATTTTAACGGAGCTTAAGAACTCAGCTAGACTGAAGCACTTCAAAAGCCCTACTTCATTCTGAAAATTCAAAATCACTGCAAGCATTTACAGCAGAGTTCAGTTAAAGAGACATTCTGTGTTTTTTAAAACCTAAAATGTAGTGAATACTGCATACTTTTTTCCTCATACATATCAAAATGGCTTTAAAATAGATTATTTAGTTCTTCTATTCTGGTGAACCAAATTGTGGGCTTCTCAATAGGCCCTGCTGCAATTTCAGATTGTGTTCCAAGGACTCTTGCTCTGAAATTTCAAAATTATAACTTAATTCTACATGGTATTTTAATATTTCTGCATGCAGTACTTTTTTATGAAGTCGATCTACAAGGACATATGCTCATTTTTGAAATAAATTATGGCTGTATTAATATGCTAAGCCTCTAGGACGCATTTAAGACATCTGTTTGTGGAACCATTATTGCTATTGAATCAGCAAAAAAAAAAAAAGATTTAGAAATTCTAATTTTATAGAGCTGGAAAAATGGTTAAAGACTTCCCTTTGTCACCTGCCAGAAGTCCCACAGATGAATTAAGTATTTATAGCCGCCAAGATTTAAATTGAGGCAACTATTTTCACAATATTTTATTCCTTGAAGTGTTTATCCTATGGAGTATGAGAAAATAAAAGAGCCCATTCCGGAGAATGGATTCAGACTTATAATCACCTAATTCACTTAATGACTCCCATAAAAAGAGTTGTAAAATCAGGTGCAGTCACGCAGGTGCCTCGTCTTACGTCCTTCATGACTTATGACTGAAATCCCAATCCTAATTGCGGAGGGCTACCTGTAATTTGCTGTTCAGTTATCAAAAACAACAAAAATTCCTACCTGAGATTCAGGCGAACAATGAACAATTATTTACTGAGACAGAATCTATTAACTGGTTTTATGTGTTTTTACGTTATTATATAAATTGGGGACATCACTAACTGAATAGCAAATTACAGGTAGTCCTTTGCATTTAGGATTGGGGATTTTAGTCTTAAGTCATGAAGGATATAAGACAAGGCATCTGCATGGCTGCATCTGATTTTACAACTCTTTTTATGGGAGTCATTAAGTGAATTTCATGATTGAAAGTCTGAATCCATTCTCCAGAATGGGCTGGGTTTTTTTTCTTCAATGAAAACTGCAGAAATCAGGAAAAAATCTTTGCAAATTGTGGTCCTATGACATTGGGATGCTACAACCAGATATAAATGGGAACCTTTCGCCAAGCATACAAAATGAAGTTATGTGACTGCAGGGGTGTATGCAACATTTCATGAAGGCCAGAAGTCTTAGGATCTTTGAGAGATGCTACGCTTATATCGAAACCAATTTTTTTTGGCTTATTCAGTTGAATTGATATTAATATACTTATTAACTAAATAATAGCTTGTTAAGTTATCATAACTTTTACTCTCTCTCCCAATTGGTATTGTAGCTTTCTTTACAATATTTTATTATTAAAATGAATAAGTCTTACATGCCACTAATTCATACAGACTTTGCATTAATTTGCAGTTCCTGTCAAAGGTTGCTTTTTAAAATCCCCAACATCCGTGGTCTTGGGCACGGGGTGGGGGTGAGGAGGCCGACAGAAGCAATGTTATGACCTTGCGCCAAAAGCCACATCATTTTTCTATACATCATGACATTGCTGTATTACATTGTGTGGGTCCCTGGAAGAGAGGCCCAGTGCCTTAAAACATGCTGCTTCAGCATTTAAGATAAATTCATTTTAAAACTTTCTGGCCAAAACTTATACCCTGTTGTATTTCCGCCTTCCTTTAAAGGAATAGGAATCACTTTTGGGGTAAAGGGAAGCCTATGGCTTTCCAAATGACCTTACTTTGCAGCTCCCATCAGTTTCCGTCATATAGTCAAGGATCAGGAAAAATGGGAGATGTAGTTCACCAGATCAGAAGTTAAGGTCTGTTTCATACCAGGCACCAGGTAATAATTTACATTTGTGTCCGGTACCAATTGAAATTTCTGCCTATGTAAGTCTATTTTGGGGTATGTTTTTATTTATGTTTATGTATTTATTTATATTTTCAGCATTGTTGTCAAAGCACTATGTAGAGCAAGGGTCTTCAAACTTGGCAAGTTTATGACTTGTGGACTTCAACTCCCAGAATTCCTGAGCTAACATGACTGGAGAAGGAATTCTGGGAGTTCAAGTCCACAAGTCTTAAAGCTGTCAAGTTTGAAGACCCCTGATGTAGAGGGACTGTGTATTTTAAGGAATTACTATATTATCCAACTTTGTGCTAAAGCATCTCTGAATACTTTTGAAGACTGCCAATCTTCCAGCCTCTAAATATTACTAGCATCGCCACCAAGCAGCTGGTACTTTACAACTTTGAATTGGGAACTGATTTTTTGTTTAGAGCCAAAACATTTTGGTCTATGAAGTTATTTTCAGAGAAGAACCAAAGATGATCACAAAGTGTCAATGTAAATTGAAGGCTCAACCTGCAATGCAATCTGAATGACAATAAATGTAAATCAGATTTTCTATACTCGAGTTATTATTTGTATCTTTTATGAAGGAATGGCAATAGCTCAGCCACTTGGCTTGGAGCCCTGATGGAGGTGCTGTTAGAAGTGGGTTGATGGACTTAACAGGAAAGATATCACCAATGTACCATTCTTGCCTTGTTTTTTTTAATTTTGTACCTAATGTTCATTTTAAGTCATTTATAGAGCCATTTTGCAGTCAGACAGGCAGCTTGAAAATTTCATAAATAAGTCGTAATGTTATTTTGATCATTTGTAGTTTTGTTTAATCTGATAAATATTCTGAAAATTCCTTTGTAAAATGTGTTACATGTTTACAATAGCAAGGACAAGTATAGTGATCTTATAAATCAGGCACCAACTAGATCATGTCCTCTGCAGTGTAGTGTATTTAAACCACTATCCTTACCTCATGAAAGAGTGAGTTTACTATCAGTCCCCATCCTTTCTTCCAGTCCTCTTATCTTATGGGGAAAAAAATAAGCACCGACAAGGCAGAGCCCTTAATTTATTTTTATGAAAACTTACCAAGTAGGAAAATCTGCCCCCTAATCTTTGAGACAGCAGGTGACGATTATATTTTCCAAAACCATGTTCAGCATTGTTTCTGTATTTTATAGTGAGTCTAGTAGCTGGAGGACTCTGAACAATTATTACCGACATTTTATGAAATGGTTTTCTGAGCTTAGAGAAACTATTAAATATTTTTGTACAAGAAAATGTAACCCAAGGGTCTTCAAACCTGGCAAGTTTCAGACTTGTGGACTTCAACTCCCAGAATTCCTGAGCTAACATGACTGGAAAAGGAATTCTGGGAGTTGAAGTCCACAAGTCTTAAAGCTGTCAAGTTTGAAGACCCCTGATTAACCAGACGAGCGTGCATTAGATCAAGTAATAGCAATAGCTGTTAGACTTATATACCACTTTATAGTATTTTACAGCCCTTTCTAAGTGGTTTACAGAGTCAGCATATTGCCCCCAACAATCTGGGTCCTCATTTTACCCACCTTGGAAGTATGGAAGGATGAGTCAACCTTGAGTCCACTTACACAGACATAACCCCTACTTCAATTTGCTCTTGAAAAACTAACATGTTTTCGAAGGGTTCTATTTTAATTTTCATTCAGCCTTCCTAATATGGGATTCTGTCTGAGAAAGGTTGCCCACCGTTTCTTCAAGTCAAGTTTGGGTCTATTACACCACATTTTAATGTTTTTTAAATCATTATCTCAAACCAGCTCTATTTTATCAAAGCCAATGATACTAAACAATGTTAAGAGTATTTTTGTCCACACAACTGAACCAAGTTAAGAAACTGTGTGCTTTGCCCTATTTTCATATAATGCCAAGATTGTGCACCAGATCAATTTCCCATATCCCATATCCAAAGCAGGAATACTCCTACATCTAGAATTAGCTTTTAGGTCCAATTTCCAAAATGATTTGGAATATTTTGTGCCATTTTTTTTTTACTGCAGGAAGTCAATACACAATGATGGAATTGCGCAACCTGAAGAAAACAGTTATGGACATCCCAAAAAAAAAAAAAAAAAAAAAAAAAAAAAAAAAAAAAAAAAAAAAAAAAAAAAATAAAATTAAAAAAAAAAAAAAAAAAAAAAAAAAAAAAAAAAAAAAAAAAAAAAAAAACCCCCCCCCCCCCCCCCCCCCCCCCCCCCCCCCCCCCCCCCTATTTAAACAAGTGATCTCAAATTTATGGGTTAAATTGCCTTTCTATGCCATTGAGATAGCACCTTGCAACTTAAGAAACATTATTTTGTTAGATTGCTGCTGAAATTAACATTATCCCTTTAAGTAATCAGATAATGCTCAAAAGGTGATATGCCAAAATAGGCTAAGGAGAAGTTAATTAGTGCTGTTTAGTAACTTCAGGAATGCATTTAAGGAAGGAAATTTAGTAATAGACTACCTCATGATTTGTTGAAAATCCGGATTTATAGAAGTGTGATCTAAAAACAACTCCCTTTTTGTTTTATTCTATTTTATCAACTTGAATAAAATCTTAGTCACTGAGAACACATCGGCTCTCATTCTACAGCCTGTTTTAGACAAAAACCATTATCACACAGATTTTTGGAAGTTTTGGAAACTGCTTGGGATAAACATTTTTTACAGCCAAGCAATAAAACAAAAAACACACAGTACATTTCTGCTTGGGATAAACATTTTTTTCATATCCATGAGTTTTCAATTATAACAGCCAGGGACTATTACACAATCTGATGGATTATCCAAGACCACAGGATGTCTGAATTGGATCTCAGTAGCTTAAAAAAAAATCACCACCAAGTCACAACCCTCCCTTTGAGAGCCCTGTCAAGCAACAGAAGGTACGATTAGATTAAGCTGAAATAGTAAAACTTAAGCAGCAGCAAGTAGTTAGTAAAGCTGGAGGGGAAGCCACAGAAGGAAACAAATGCGGCAGCAACATTAAGCCCATCTAATTTAGATGTAATGCATGAAAGGCCGATTAAGGGACCAGCAGTTTATATTCACCCAATTTTAAAATACAACCCAGCTCAATAATAATTGAGTCACAATATAGCATAGAGAATATTTGTAACCATACTTGCTTATACAATTCAAGAGACAGACTTTGGCTGCTGAAGCATTTATTACTTGAGAGCATACATGGAGAATTACAAGGTGAAGTGCTACTGAAGACAAGCTACATACCCGCGTACACACAGCATGAATCAAATTGAGTGCATAATACTCGAGGATACTTTCAGTGGAGTGGATTAAGTAGTACAAAGTCTTAGAATTTTAAATACTATAAATGTTCACAGCACGAGGTAAACACTGGAAAAAGGTTAGTCATGAACTTCATTCAAACAGAGCAGGGAAGTTGATCAGAGCGCTCTTTTAGTATTTAAAATAATATGGCTTAATGTTTTAAAGAAATAGCATGAATGCAAAGGCACCGATATTCCAATTGCCCTAGTGTATATTTTTTTCCAAAGTTATTTTCTAATTGTTTTGCTTTGTTTTCTAATATACATTGAAAAGCTTTGTTTTTAATATATTTAAATATATGAAGATGGGGCTTCATAGCTAAATAGCTGAACAAGATGTGGTCTCCAATGTTCAGCTCAGGTTTAGAAGTCATAAGGCACCCACATTTTTCAGTCCACTTAAGCGAAGGACATACAATTGAACTTAAACGTGCAACACCATTTCATGATGACAGTTCCCTTTGACAGAGAAAACTCTAATGGAAATAGGACATAAAATTCTGCTAATGGCTAAGCCACCGTGTTAGTTAGGGCACAAAGTGTACATTTGCCCGCCGCAATTTATTCTTCCTTTTCTTCAGGCTGTTTGTTCTCCTGGTTGGTTTTTTTATCCCCTTCACCTTTGTGCTCAGCACTGCGAGGGCCAGCCAACTGTGGGTAAAAGGGACCTACCAGCCAGTTGAGGGGTGTGTTGTTAACAAGATAATCCATCACGTCATCCAACGACTCTTTCATTTTCTTCAACTGCCCTTTACTAGAGATGAGAAGGTTGTCAGACACTTCTCTGAGAGAAGAGGCCGACCGGAAGTTTTTGTACACATCTCCTGCAATTTCTCCAACGTGGTGGACCTGGTCCTGAATATTCTGGGGCAAACCCTGTATGCTGGACACCAGCGTGAGGCAGGTGGTCTGAAGCTGCTGGCTCAGGTTCTGTGCGATTGCTAGAGTGCGCGATTCAATGTGCTGAAAAAGAGAACAGCTCTTATAGTAGACGAATAGTTCTTTGCAAAAAGTTTTTTTAAAATTTCACAACTTAAGACAGTATCTTTGTTAATGCTTCGTTAGCAAAGGATATAGGAAAACTTTTATAAATAGGTTATAATGTGAGCCAGAGCTTTCCGCATGGACATATCCAACTTTGGAAGCAAAATTGGATTTAACTGGGGCACTGTAATATGATTTGATCAAATCCTATCTTTATCGATGAGCCCCAGTGGCGCAGTAGTTAAAGTGCAGTATTGCAGGCAAACTCTGCCCACAGCCTGGAGTTCAATCCTGACAGGGCTCAAAATTAACTCAGTCTTCCAAAGTCGATAACACGAGGACCCAGTTTGTTGGGAGCAATATGCAAATAATGCTTCCACATTGTAAACCGCCTAGAGAGTGCCTGTAAAGCACTATGGGGTGGTATAGAAACCTAAATGCTATTTCAACCCACATAATGTGGAATGGATCCATCTGCCCTCCTGTAGGATGTAACAGAGATCAAAATAGTTTGCCAATTCTTCTTTCCACCTGCAGTGTAATAAAATTTTCATGCTGCATAAGAAACTCTTCAATTTTCTAGACGGGGCAGATAGAATTATAATGACATTTTATTGTTATATGTTTCAGGTGTACTCAGCGTGTGAAACCAGAAGCCAAAAAAAAAAAAGGTTTTACTGACAGAAAAGCAGTGCAATGGAGACAGTGCTATTTTCTAAGTATGCAGCAGTGAAATGAGGCTAGTCATTTCCTCTTGTGTTCTACTTATATTAATTTCTTCATCAGCTTCTCTATGTGATTCAAAAGTTTTTTTCAAAAGTTTTGCTTCCTGAAAAACTTTAGGTGATTGTGATGGACCCCTTCAAACTGAAGCCAAATATAATTTCAGAATGACTGTACTACTTGGGGAATCTGGAGAACTATGAAATTAACTTTTAATAATTCTAAGTATTTAACTGCATAATGTTTCCGACACTGCATGAGTTCAACTGGGCCAAAGCATTTTGCTGCTGATTTTCATTTGTACATAGTGTCAACAAATGCATTTTGTTGTAGTATCTAACCGTAGTCAGACAGTAATGATGGATTTCAACTGACCTAATACTATTTTTCCATTCTGGTAATGTTCTGGTGAAACCTTCCACCATATGTATTGCTGACTACACCTAGATTTTCGGGAAAGTAGTAGTACAAGTAGTACAAGTGTGAAAGCAGACAATGACTCTTAAGTGACATGTTGCAATTCATGGTCTTGCATGCTGTTAAGATGTTTGCCAACCAGCTGAATGTAGTTTAGTGCTCTGTAATTGCCAAGAAAATTCTCAACACATCCTTGAATGCTTTCCAGGCAATTTTGTCTGGCTCCACTAACAGATCTTTGAACTGCTTGTCATTGATGACATATCTGATCTGTGGACCAACAAAAATGCCTTCCTTAATCTTGGCATCAGTTATTATGGAAATATCTGTCTCAAATAACAAAAACCTTCACCTTATTTCTTCATTGCTTTTACAACATTTTTCATCAGTCTTGAGTTATATGTGAAGCAGAGACAAAAATATCTTTGATGGGTCAACAAGTACTTCATGTGTCAGATTTTTCTGTCCTGGAATCAAAAGCTTTTAAAATAGGTATTTCTTTTTAACTAAAATGACTCTTTTGCATAGCTGTCCCATTCATATAACAGTAAATTTGATTTGATTTGAGTAATACTTGGTATATCTGAGCTGCATTCCAAGCAGTACAGCCATGTCTTTTAGATCTCCACAGATTTGGTGTGCTGAATGTGCTTCAACAACAGTTCCATGTTTTTGTATGTTTCTTTCATGTGTGCCACAACACTAACAGGTACTAAAGGATATACCATAAATTGCCATTGTATAAAAACAGAAGATTTCTTTAAAATAGTATGTGATATGTTAAAATTACAGGTTATTTTTGTGATTAGTAGCCCAAAATCTATAAGATAGTCCAAAAGTGTTCAGGAAGCAAAATCTTTGTCATCTAGCAATAGCAAAGTCATATATTTGTTGTCAGCTCTTGACTGATACATTTCTGATTTAATTGCTGCCTGTGTTACACAATGAAGAACTTATTAACACAATATAAATCAAGAAGATGCCACTTTTCAGTGGAATTAGTTCTTTTTTGACATAGCTTCAGCATGTATTCCTTTCCACTTACCTCAGCACTTTGTGAAGCAGCCTCGCCATTAGGGCTACTGTTTTTCCTCCATTCTGTCCAGGAATTATATAATTTCTGTTGGGCACCTTGAAGTTTCACGTTAGCATTAGTCATGTTCTTTCTGGCATAATCCAGCTAGAATGTACAACATACCAAATTTTACAAAAGCATACATACCTCTTTGTTTTAATTGCTTTTAAAATAATGACAAAAAAACCTAATCCCCCCAAAAGTCACACAAAATTCTTCTTGATGTATCATTTATAACCACTGGCCCTCAGGAAAAAAATGATGTTAAGGATCCGATATCCTATATCTTTGCTTTTTAAAAAAGGAACTTTGGTCTATTTGGGGCCATCTGGAAGAAGCATTAGTGACTCTTTTGGTAGCTGCAAGAGTCATAATTCATAGCTGGTAATTCAGGACTACTATGTTAGCTGTGCTCTTTTGAGAGGTTTACAGCCAGGAGGTGAAATGCATGGTTGAAGACTAAGCCTCCCCATTTTCTTCCCATTGTTGAAAACCTCTGAAAGATCCCTAGACATTGATGTCTATCAATTTGGTTGCTATTGAACTGACATAACCTGCAGTATAGTGGCCTTGTGCACGTATGTTCAACAGAGCTCTCCAAGGGAAGTCAGAGATGGAAATGGGAAAAAATAACTATCTTCTCCCACAGAGATTAAGTGAGAGAGGCCACAGATATACAGTAAAACCGAAATTACACAAATATTATGAATTGTGCATCAGGATGATGCAAGCTCCACATTTTGTATTTTCAATTCAACAACATAAGACAGAAAGAGTGGAGCTCGAGTCAGAACACAAATTTCATCAGTTACTCCCCTTTGGCTCCGGAAGGTCTACAACACAGAGGTACCCTTTTCCACTGTTGTAGAAGAAGAAAAAAGATTCTATAGAGGTTTTTAGACACTTATTGCCAGATTATACTTTGTGAGCTGGCTACCCAAAAATTGGATTCCCACTCTGCATGAAGAGGTCATGTGATCCATTCGGCTTAGCACATTTTGTACTGTGATTCGCAAAATCTGATTTATACCTTTGTGTTGTGTGAACCCAGGATGCTATAGTTACGTTCAACAACCTATGGTTAAAGTAAGTGTGATATGCAAATGTGTCCCAAGTGCAAGGTAGGCATTTTATTTAAGCTCAAGGCTCTCGTTTCATGCTTTGCCATATTTGATCCTGGAAACAGCAAAAAAACAAAAAAAACCATCCATGGAGAATTGAAGGAGTGATTAAATTTGTTTCATAATCTTGATATAATTATTAACTAGCCTTCATTTGGGGTACTTTTTCTACCATCTTTTGGAGGAAAGAGCAGAACTGATGTTTCAAGATGTCTAAGTTTTTTTTTTTTAAGTTTACCTCTGTTGTATTAAAAACTTATTGTGACAGGTGATTTTATTTTATTCTCTACTCACAGGTGATAGTTAAATACCTTAATTTTTAAGGTTTGGTGTGAGTTCAACCTTGGAAGTGTAATTAATTCTCAAAGTCCACAAAAAAGGAGAGGCTCAGAAGAGCAAAGAAAATAACATATGCTTCAGGAGACCACAATATTACTGATACAACCTACTTAAGAAAAATGTCATACTTACCAGGTTAACAGTATAATTGAGCTGAGAAATTGTCTCTTGGCTTCTGAGCTTAGCATCCCTAAATGCATTTAGAGCCTGTTGATAGGCACGTGCTCGGACCTTTGAAGACAAAGACCCTAGCCTAACATAGTAACTTAGCTTCTGGTCTCCAGTTTCAAATCCTTCCATGTTAGTAGCTTCTTTCTCTGCAGAGTCAAAATACAAACCTATTAATCTTATCATCAAGGCCATACCAAAAGTCCATACTACTCCTTAATGGTAAATTGGCTGGCTCAAATCAGGAAAAATTACTATTATCAGTAAGGAAGGGGTCTCTTGTTAAGGGTCAGAGGTATGCTTTGCAAAAATATAAATTTTTTGAAAAAACCCATGACAGGTGAGGGACTACAAGATGGGTTCTATTGTTAAAGGATACAGTCAAAGCTAATCTCTAAACCAGCATTTGTATACAGCCACGTTTCTCATCCGGGCAATTTTTAAGATATGCAGACTTCAGTTCCCAGAATTATGCCCTTTATTAATTTTTACTTTCCCTGTACACATTATTATCATTGTTATAATTTTCTATTGTTTTCCAAGTACAACAAGTGCTTCTGTACTGGAGACAAATTATATGCCTAGCCAGACTTGGCCAAATAAAGAATTGCTGGTTGGAGAATTCTGGGACTTGAAGTCCACATATCTTAAAGTTTGTGAGAAACAATGGCATAGAGCAAAAATTGCACCTTCCTCACTGCAACAAAAGGTACTAATCAAATCAAAACAGTAAGCTTTCCAATCCCACATATTACTGTGTTTCCCTGAAAATACGACCTACCCCAAAAGTAAATCCTAGCTTGTGTGCCCAATATAAGCCCTACCCCCCAAAATAAGCCCTAATTAAGACCCCTGCCCACTCCAGGGTGCACTGATAAAAATTAAGCTAAGGTGTGGATGGGGGGGTGGACTGCCCTACTACTTACCTTTGGACAGTTGCAGCTAGGTCTCGCACACCCCGACACCTGCTTTGCCAGTCCATTTCTTCTGCAGCCGGCAAGGTTATTGGCTGCAGAGGCCTTCAGGAAAGCCTTACCGGCTGCAGAAGTTCCTGAAGGCCTCTGATGGCAAAAACAAAGCCGGAGGGCGAAGCACACAAGTGAGGTAAGTCAGTGGATGACACCCACCTCCCAAAATAAGACCTGGTGCCTTTTTTGGTTGCAAAAGAACTATATAAGAAAGGGCCTTATTTTCGGGGAAACACGGTAGTACCTTCGGTCTCTGAGTCTTCCAGCAGATCCTTACCCAGCTCTTCTGTGGTATGTGGAAGGTACTGATCAACCAAAGTTTCAGACTTGCTGAGTGCAGTATCCACTCCAATGGTCACTAGGCACACCATCCGACTCTGCAGAACAGTGTTAATGCTGCCATGGACTGCATATTTAGTGAGCTCCACGCTGTCCAGAACCACCCCTTTTGTCTTGTCAACAACTTCACTCAGGGTGTGTGTGACTGTATCCTTGGCACCAGTCACAGTGGTTGTCACGGCATCCTTTGCACCAACAACTGCATCCACAGCATTGGCAACCATCTAAAAGAAGTTAAAGGTTTTTCTCCAAGAGCTCAAAGAACATGCAAATGTAGTCTATTTGTTTTAATGTTCAGTGATGTCAAGAGGTATCACAAGGCTCTCAAACTCGTGGCGGGCTGGATGCGTCACGTGCAGGTCACACCCCCACCCGGTTTAGCGAAGGGGGGAAAGTCTCGATACATCATGTGACGACGCGAGTTTGACAGTCTTGAGGTATCGGGTACGTCAAAGAGGTCGTAGGTTTGGTGTAAAGCAAGGGTGTCAAACTCAAGGCTCAGGGGCTGGATCCGGCCCATGGCTACTTAGATCTGGCCTGCGGGGCTATCCTGGAAATAGCAAAGGACTAGCCTCCTGCAACCCTCTGCCAGTAAAAACAGAGCTTGGGAGGGCGAGCTCCATTTTCACTGGCAGAGGGTTGCAGGAGGCCTTGGCAGCTGAAAATGGCGCTCAGGAGCCCATTTTCACTGGCAGAGTGCTTGGGCCTCTATAAGCACCCCCGAAACAAGTGACATCGAGCTGGCCATGTCCCCCCGCCCTCCCTGGAGGTCGAACACAACCCTGATGCGGCCCTCAATGAAATAGTGTTTGATACCCCTGTTGTAAAGCAAAAAAGATGTGGATTGAGGAAGCAGAATGTAGAAAAATTGTACTTCATGTCCACTTTCTCTTAAAAGGAAACAAAGCCTCAGTTGGTCATCACTGTTGAAAGAACTTAAGATAATTTAAATGCATTCAGGTCTCCAGGCCTGAATGAATTGCATTCTAGATGCTAGCAGAGGTGATTTGGAGCATCTCCAAAAAGAAGTACAGGTAGTCCTCCACTTAGGACCACAAATGAGCCCCAAATTCACGTTGCTAAGTGAAAAATTTTTGCCCCGTTTGACGAGTTTTCTTGCCACATTTGTTAAGTGAATCACTGCAGTTGTTAAATTAATAACATGGTCGTTAAGTGAATCTGGTTTCTCCACTGACTTTTGCTTGTCAGGTCGCAAAAGGGGACCACATGAACCCTGAGACACTGCAACTGTCATAAACATGAGTCAGTTGTCAAGCATCCGAATGTAAATCACGTGACTATGGGGATGCTGCAAGCGTCGTGTGAAAAATGGTCATAAGTCACTTTTTTTCAGTGCTGTTGTAATTTCGAATGGTCACTAAGTGAACTGTTATAAGTCGAGGACTATCTGTATAAATATTTTGCGTCTTCCTTGCTGACAGGGGATTACACATTACAGAGCATTTCACAGATGCAAACAGGCTTTATGGACAGATGGAACCTCCTATCCTAGAAAGATTATATACTTTATATGTGAGAATTTTGAATTAATCTGTGCATGAAACAATAGGTGTCAAATCCATGAGCAAACCTATTTTTTTTATCAACTAACATCATAGTCAGCCCTTCAGGTTTATTGCACACCTTCCTGAAATTAATTTAAGTCTAATCCAATTTAACTGCTCCTCTAAACGTCAAGTACTAATCCAGATCATTTGAACACAGCCCCATTACGAGACGATGGGATTAAAGGCAAATAAAAATATGTCCAAGCAACCTACCTTACCAGATGGTTGATAGAGTATAGGCAATTTTTCTTCAACTTTGTCCAATCCCATGCAAGCATAGCTATTGGCCACTGCAACTGCAACAATTAAGGATAGAGTTCAGATATTGCTGATATGCCTTCCAACAATTCCATTTTAGGATAATTTGGTATTGACAATATTTGAAAAAAAAGTACCAAAGGAGCAAAGGGGAAAATTATTATGGGGTTGTGGAATGTCATTTATTAATTGGTTACATTTATTTGCTGCCTATCTCTCTATGGTGCTACTGTAGGCAGCTGCACTACATAATCAAATAGTGTTCATTTGTAGATGTTTGATATGTGCATTTGTGTATATATACAATACAGATACATCATTGCACAAGACGCATGTGTGAAGGTATGAATGGACACGTATGACAGAAGCGCTACATGAGACCCACTGCATATGGAAAAATACCAGAATGGAAATTTCTTTAAAAAAAACTTGAGTTTTCAAAACAAGAGATGGTTCCTAGGTAAACTGGATGAGGTAAAGGCTTTCAAGTGGAAAAATACCAGAGGTTGTGATAAAAGTGCCAAACTAGGTGCAATGCAGGCTGCATACAAGTGGGGAAGGGGGTGTTGGGGTGTGGAATGAGCTCAGGCAGGCCAAGGAAACAGGGCATGAGGTACTCTGTGTGTGAGCAAAGGGAGGCCGGGGGGGGAGCAAAGGACACGGAGTGAGTACATGCATATAAGTGCGTGTAGGAGAAGAGAACACGGAGCGCGCGCATACGTGAGAATGCAGGAAGGCCAAGGAAAGTGGAGGCGGGGTGTTTGCATGCAAATGCACAGAGGCAGCAAAGAGGGTATAAGATATTTGCATGTGTGCACAGGTATAAGGGTATAAGATATTTGCAGGGTGCACAGGAAGATAAGGGGGAAAGGGTACCTTGTGTGTCCATGCAGGCGAGTGAGCACAGGGTGAATGCATGTGTGTGAGCACAGGGACACCAAGGAAAAGGAGTGCAGGGTGCATGGGTGTGGGTGCACAGGGAGGCCAAAAAAAGAGGGGATGAGTGCAGGGTGGCAGTAGAAAAAGCATGTGGGGTACATGTGTACGTGCAAGGATAGAGAGGCCAAAGAAAGAAGATACAAGGTGTGTGGTCAGAATTTCAAGGGAAAAATCCCAAGTCCCTTTGTTCAGCACTGTTGTAACTTAAAATCGTTGCTGAATGAACGGTCGTAACTCAAGGACTACCTGTAAGGCAGTAAATCCCTCTGCAACTTAAGTCTAAACTCTTGAGTAGGTATGCATATGATTATCTTTGTAGGAGGAAATTTAAGTTTTTAGGTCAGAAATTGGGCAATAAATGCTATAAATCTGCATTTATTTCTAAGTGTCCTGACTCTCTGGATATACTATAACGTTGGAGTTCTTATGGAACTCTCCTTACAACCTTCCTGAAAGGAATAGCTGTTCTTTGAGGCAACCAATTGGTGGCCTTTAAACTCACTACTAATCAGTGTTAAGGAGAACCATGGCAGAAGTACCGTGTTTCCTGTCTTATAAGACCCCGTCTTATATTTTTTTGGCCACCAAAAAAGGCACCAGGTCTTATTTTGGGGGTGCGGGGATGTTATCCACTGACTCACCTCACTTGTGCACATCGCCCCTGGCCTCCTTTTCACTGTCAGAGGCCTCTGCAGCCAATAAAAAAAGCTCCAGATTGATTTGGAGCTCTGTTATCAGCTACAGAGGCCTTCAGGAAAGCCTTACCAGCTGCAGCAGAAATGGGCTGAGGTGTGCAAGGCTTGGCTACTACTATCCAAAGATTAGCAGTAGGGCAGCTCTATCGCTCCCCCCCAGCTTAATTTTTACCTATGCCTCCTGGAGCGGATTGGGTCTTAATTAGGGCTTATTTTGGGGATAGGGCATATATTGGGTGTACATGTAAAAATCAAGCTAGGACTTATTTTCTGAGTAAGTTGTATTTTCAGGGAAACACGGTATATAAAATTATACAACACATAGATTAACATTATGTGTGAGAAGTTAGTTTTTCCTCCCTTCCCTTTTCATAGGATGATGAAAATCAAGGTCATTTACTGGAACTAAATGTAAGGTAGGTTTAGGACTGATACAAGGAAATCTTTTTCTTTTTTCTTTTCTTTTTTCTTTCTCTCTCTCTCTCTCTCTCACACACACACGCACACAGAATAAATAATAAATTGATCCTTTCATGTCAGCCTTGACCCCTGGTATTGCCTATACAAGCCCAAACAATAACCTTGGCAGGACGACTTGTGGAAGTGATTGGCTCTTGCTTTCTTCCTAAAGCTAAGAAAGAATGACTGGCCAAAATCACCCAGCTGGCTTTGTGCCCAAGATGGGACTAGAACCTAATATCCTGGTCTCTTGATCTCTAGCCCTATGTGCCTTAACTACTGCGCCAAACTGGCTGCCAGTGCATAGTTAAAACAAATGAATTTGCTACAAGCACTTGGAACAGCAACCACTCATCTTCATCAAAGAATTGTCCCGTGGTTTTACAAACAGACCGGGAAGATTCATCAAAAGATCTTTGTCAAGCAATGGTTGTTAGTACAAATTATTACTTCCTTCTTTACAAGCCACAATGAAAAGGCATTAACATATTCTTAGTATGTGACCTTCCCCCAAGGCATCCAGTGACGCATAATGTTGGAAATGGCCCTTTGGCCTGATTCAGCAGGCTCCTCTGAATTAAGGAAGTATCAAAAGCTAATTCAGCTTTTTTTTTTTTTTTTGCTGTCATAAAACAGGAAGACTCCTGAATTCATCTTTTAAAAGGCCAAAGTTGAGCTGAGCATAGCGTTCCCAATAGCAAGCTGAAAGAGCCCTCTAAAAAAAAAAAAAAAAAAAGACACAATATTTCCTGGCCTGCCATCACTTTTGCAAAATTAGATTTTCCCCGAGTCAGTACCCACACACAACAGAGTACTGTCTAAAATATAAACTGTAATTTCTGACAGTGAGGGATTTAGAAAGTAGGTGAAAGGTAAACTCAGTCGTTGGGTGGAAGTGGGTGAAGAGTGATGACAGAGCAAGCTTGAGCAACAGCTATTAATTTATGTATCAGCTTATGAATCAAAGTTCTCTCAAGTTCCTGACACATAAGTCATTGGAATTTTAACATCGGAGGCCAACCCTATTTCATTTTAAAAACTCGAAGTTCAGCCATGGCAGCTCTTAGGTATGCTGCAGACATTAGTAACAATTCTCCAAAGGGTTATTATTTGAAGTAGGTCCTGTAATTCCAGCAAATGACACGTTGAGAAAATGTTCTGTTTGAGCGCACACATTTTGGCACTGGTGTCAGGGCCAGTGACATACTCTACTTCAAAGACAGGGAAGTGATATGCAGCAAGCAGCATATGACACATTAGGAGGGGCTGACCTCCTGCCATCTTATCTCATCTCTCATTCCATCCACCTTTCACACCTATTTCCAAGCTATCTAATCTAATCTAATCTAATCTAATCTAATCTAATCTAATCTAATCTAATCTACCATTCCACCCACCTTTCAAACCTATTTCCAAGCTTTCAATACTCATGTCAAGTTTCATTCAAATTCTTTTAAGGAACTGGAATATCAGAGATGCAAGGGTATTATACATTGGAAAGTAAAAGAGGTTGAAAGTGCTTTTCAGGCTAAAAAGAAAGAAAGAAATGAAGAGGACATGCTAAACTCCAGGAGTTCCAAAAAGGTGCGGAGAAAAAGTATTATGGCTTACTTTGCGGCTCCAACTTTTGGATGATGGGCAGGGCGCTGGTCAGGGCCACTGCTGTAATAGTCTTCACTCCTTTCTCTGCCATCTCACAGACAGATTTCAGATATGGGTAATTATCTTTTGTGTTGACATAAGCAGAAGAGACCATATCGTAGGTGGAACTCACCAGAGGCAAACTAGCAACCCTGGAAACGACGTTCTGTATAAATACAAAATGCAAGATGATTTACTCACAATTCTTCCTCAAAAGTGACCTAATATTTTTTATTTAATTGAGACATACCTGCTGGGTATCAGCCAACACCGCTGCCATCTTTTTGCTGTGAATGTTTTAAAGTCTGGAAAAGGATTAAAAGCAGTAAAAATTATTTTTAATATAAATTTTAATCTTTGACAAAAACAAAGTATTTGATACCTTTTATTAATTTCTAAACATGCATTTTGTGCAGGGGAATGTTATAAATCTGAATATTAGAAATCACATCTTTTTTAGATATTTCAGGACAATGTGCAAAAGTGCCAAAATGCAGTTTTTCTAAGCAACACTCAGTAAAGCATGAGGTGTTGCTTAGAAATAAGCAAGAGGCACAAAATATCTAGAACAGGGCTATCAAACTCCCAGCCCACAGGCCAGATGCATCACACGCTAGCCACACCCATGCCTGGTTTAGCGAAGGGGAAAAAAGTTCTGATATGTCATGTGAAGTTTGACACCCCTGATCTAGAAGATTTTGACCAAATTATTTAACTTTCAAGACAGTTTGACTTTTGACTTCAAAACCTGCACAATTTAAAAAACTAAAATTCGGTAGAGGAAACTTAAATACGAATCAAGATTAATACAGCTGGGAGCTATGTTCTGGTTACCATAAGGTAAAGCCATAAAACAGGATATTTAATAATTTGATTCCAAAATTAAAGCAGACAGAAAGTGTTTTATATTCCAGAATGGGTCGATAGCTTTTATATGATAAGTTTGACTAGTATGTTGTAAATAATTTAGCACCACTGCTGGGTGTGGCAGTATTCTTCTAAAACCATGATTATTATCCACATTACATGACAACAGCATTATTCTTACTAAAATGCCCTAGCTTATAAAAATATAATCTTGAGTATAGTAATAAAAATCTGACAAGTTCTACTTTAATTTATTTGGCTATTATGCACACAACATTTCACTCAACACCAGGCTTTCTCTGCATATACAGTGAGGCTTACTTTTTATTCTAACCAGCATTTTAAAAAGATGTAGCTTTTATCGGAAGGCCATACAATTAGCAAAAAGACTGGAGTTCAAAAATATAGAATATTGGTACTACATTTACATCCTTCATCAAACAAAGGATAAACACACATTATTGGCTAATACTTTATTAGGGCTAACCAAAATGGCCTACAGCATTGTGCAGACTTCACTTTTCCCAGAGTATATTTTTTAATGGGGCAGTTATACAAAAAGCAGTGTTTAATTAAGTGGCTAAAAAAAATCAGAATGGTCTAGTGGTTAAAGCACAAAGCTAGACACCAGGAGGCTGTGCTAGAAATTATAGTCCTGCTTCAGGCACAAAGCCAGCTGATGGCTGGGTCAATCACATTCTCTCAGCCCTAGGAAAGAGGCAATGGCAACCCATGTCAGAAAATGTTGCCAAGAAAATTGCAGGGACTCAGACAGTCCCAAGAGTCAAAATATGACTTGTAGAACAAACCTACTATATTCCAGTGAACCAATGCATGTTGTTCCTCACCCATCTTAAATATCAGGATTCTTTAAAGCTTCAAGATTAGACGTTGATGAGGGTATTCTTTAAATAGGTATTTAACGATAATCGAAACAGAAGAAATGTGGGAAATTGAAACATACAGAGCTTTCAAAGTAAGCCACAAAACAAGTTCTACTTATAAATAGGACCGACATATTTTTAAATGCACACATTTAAACTTTCCGTTGAAGGATTATTTGTTTCGATTCTGAAAAAAAAATTGATTTGGTGGAGTTTTTTTGCTTTTGCTTTTAATCCGCCGCTATATCCTAAAATACTTTAGCAACCGGCCAACAACCCACCGACTGGAATTACACCCTAATAATCCTAAAAACTGTAAGAGATGTTGAACACTTTTCCCCCCCCAGCAGCCACACCAAATTCACAAATCGAGAAGGAAGGGATGGGGAATTCGTTTTCTCCCTGGCAACATTTCTGCCGTTTCCAAAGTTTTCTCTCTCTCTCTCTCTCTCTCGGGCAAACAGCAATCCTTTTGCACCATGTATTTTATCTCGGAGTTCAATTTTTTTTTTTTTTAAAGACGGGGGTCAAAACGAATCCTGCAATCATACAAGCCTGCACCTATGGGAAAGGCGCCTCTGTAAACCCACACCCAAGCATTTCTTTAGCCTTTGCAAATCCCCCCAACCTTTCCCGAGGTGCTTTAAAGCCGAACCCAGGAGAAACAAGAGGTACTATAATTCTACAAATGCAGAGTAGATATACAGCAACTTTTTTTTTCTTGCAGGGCGTGCAAGAGAGCCTATGGAGAAAACACTTTTCCCAAGGGATGGGACGAGCAAGCACGTTTCCAGAGCCACAGTTCTTCTACACCGAGGTGCAGGGTCAGCCCTCCCTCCACTTTACCTCCTCAGAGGCTAAAACGGAAAGGTCCGTCCTCCCCACTAGGCAACGGCTCCTTAAAACAAGACACCTTGCTCCCAAGAGTAGGTAGGTACTCACCCGGGGAAACCAGAGGTTGCTAGCAAGACCTAAGCAAGCTTGCTTGTAGCCTAAGCACATTAACTCTCGAACTACTGTCACACCCCGGGTGCCGCCCCGGGGCAATTTATGCAGGCAAGCCAGCCAACCCATCAGCCACATCTCGCGAGAGAGCTGTGGATCCGACCGCTAGGAGCAAACTTCGCCCTCCTCTCGTGATTTCGTGCGAAAGACCTCGCTTTCTCGAGAAGTTCCGTGTTGGAGGAGGAGGAGGAGGAAGGCCATCGGAAAAACAGCAAATGCACCCTAAATGATGATGATGATGATAGTTTTGTTGTTATTAAAACATGAAACTCAGCCAACTGAACATTTAAAGATGTATCACAAATATTATTGATTGGCACTGATGGTTGATATGGGTTGCTGCTATTATTTATTATTATTATTATTATTATTATTATTATTATTATTATTATTATTATTATTATTATCATCATCATCATCATCATCATCTTTTATTCATTAAACATGAAATTCAGCCAGCAGAACATTTAGAAATGTATTATTAATATTAATATTTATTTTATTGATTTTTATTTTATTTTATTTGTTAAAATTTTGGTTGCTGTTTTGGTCTCTGGCCATGCAGCAGAAGGCTCCCTGCACAGGCAGGGAGGGGAAAACAATTGCAACGCTTGGTAGCAGCCCTGAGGTTCTTGGAGAAGTGCGTAAAAAAAACAAAAAACTGAGCGAAATGTAGAGTTTGCAAACCGGACAGCAAAGTCATGCCCCATTGAGCATACGTAATAGGAATGCTTGGCTGGTTGGGTTTCAGCTAAAACAACAAGGAACACACTTTATTTGGAAGTAGACAATGTTGTATTGTGTTCTAAGGATTTAAGATAAAAATCTCCCCAAGTCTACCTCTACTCCTTGGGACTTCAAGGACATTGCTAGTTTGCTTGATTTATGTCCTGCCTTTCATTCTCAGAAGCGGGAGACATACCACTCTTTTCTTTTCTTTAACTCTTGACAACAATTCTAGAAGGTGGAGAGTAGGCTAAGAGAGTGAGTTGTCTGGCTAAAAGTTACCCGGTGATGTGCCATGCTTGAGAATGTACTTGGAACCTAGGTCGTCCTACTCCTAGGAAGTGTCTCAACAATTACTCCCACCTTGGCTCTACTTTTCTTGGCAAAAATGCTCTGAAAAACGCCTTTTAAAATGCAAGTGATTGGTTTTAGCCTACAATTTTAGCATCCCCTGATAGTTTCTCATCCAACCAGGTTTGACTCTATTGTCTTTTTGAGATCAACTAAGTTCAGCTACGTAACATCTAAGGGCTTATTTAAGTATATAGTCTCCAGTAACTTACTCTGTAGCAAAATGCGTAGCACCATGCGGGCAGGGGTGGGATTCTACAAGTGCGCACCTATTCACTAGAACCGGCTGTTAACATTCTAAGCAGTTTGGAGAACCAGTTGTTAGAAGAAATTACTGGCCTAATCCTGTAAGGAAGGCAGGAAGGAAACATTCTGGTGTTGCTTACAGAAACTGCCTCTCCATTAACCCTTATTACATTCTTGGCAGGACTAGACTTCCTGTCTCAGGAACCTCTCTGGAGTTTTCCCCCTCCTTTGCTGGTACTTTGCTTGTGTGGAGTGACCATTCAAAGTTACAATGGCACTGAAAAAAGTGACTTATGACCGTTTTTCACACTTACGACTGTTGCAGCATCCCCACAGTCATGAGAGGCCAGGCGAGGAGATGCGTGCCTTGATGTGAGTGATATTGAGTTGGCCACGCCCAGCCAATAACATGACCACCAAGTCACATGACCACCAAGCCATGCCCACCACCCCAGTCACATGACCACCAAGCCATGCCCACCACCTAAGCCACACCCACAGAACCAGTTGTTAAAAAATTTGAATCCCACCCCTGCATGTGGGCATGGCTTCTGGATTTATTGGGGCTTATTAAGCAGGCATAGGACTGCATTTGAGATTGAGCTGAAATGTTCCCTTCTGGTTTTAGGTTTCTTTGATTCTAGCTTATAAGTAATAAAAATGGCTTTTTTGTTCTGGCTCAATCTTTAGCAACTATTCTAGAAAAACCTGCATTTTCCAGAGTTTACAATTATAGAAAACTAACAGAATAGTAAAGGTTGAAGGATCTGGTTTAGCGCTTAGCAATGTGTGGGTAAAACAGTTAAATCCATCCACGAGAGGTTTCCTGCTGCTTTCCATCAACTAAAAATATACCAAGTTCCTTCAGCCTATCCTAGGGCAGGGGTGTCAAACTTGCGATATCACAGCGGTGTCACATGATGTATCGGGACTTTCCCCCACTTTGCTAAACCAGGTGGGGGTGGGGCCAGCACGAGATGCATCCAGCCCGCGAGCCGCAGGTTTGACACTGCTGTCCTAGGGCATGTCTTCACATATTGAATCATCTTTGTAGACACCCCTTGAACCCTAATTTTCTGGAAATGTGGTTTCCATACCTGTACACAACACTCCCAAGTATGGTCTCACTAACACCATACAGAGAAGTCTAACGGTTGCATGTGTCTTGATGTAATTCTTCTGATGCAGCCCAAAACTTCTGATGCAATCCAAAACCTTATGATGATTCATGTTAAAATTTTGCAATGATCATAGCCAAAACTTTCTCAAATGTTTCCAAGCTATGAACTTGTATTCTCAGTAGTCTTCCAATTTGTGCAGATGACATTGCGATCTCATTCCATCATTCTATCATATCATTGACTAGAAGTCCCAATTTTCCATCTTTCACAAATTTTAATAAAAGTAGCCCATCAAACTCATCATCGTTCAGATCATTAAAAAAAAGCAGAATACTAGCTCCCAAATTGACACTTGTGAAGTGTAACTTGTTAGCATACTACAATATATAGCCTTTCCACAATAAGACCTTATCATTGAACATTTCTTAAATGTATTTCTACCTTCACAACAATTCTCAGGAAAACCTATACATTAAACATGCCTTAAAATAAAATATGAAAACTAAAATTTATCAAGAACCATTATCCATAGTTGATTACAATAACTATTATCAAATTCCTCAAACAACCTAGGAACTACCGTATTTGCCGGCGTATAAGACGACTGGGCGTATAAGACGACCCCCCAACATTTCCACTCAAAATATAGAGTTTGTTATATACTGCCGTATAAGACTACCCCTCTTCCACACACCTTCCACTTTTGCACTTTTTTTTTTTTTTGACGCCTTTTCTGCTTTGGACAATTTTGAAATGAGCTAATCCAATTTTGAACCAAGAATATGCAAATAGCTATGGAGTTTAGAAATGAGTTTTAAAAATATTTTTCATTGCTTACCATTAAGCGTAAAATATGTTGTAAATAAAATGAGAACACAGGAAACGTTCTCTTCTCAATACAGCTGATCTCTCTCTCTCTCTCTCTCTCTTTCTCTCTCTCTCTCTCTCTCTCTCTCACACACACACCAAAAACCCGGACACTGAAAAGGCTGCCAAGGAACAGTATATTCAATGCCTTCTCTTTAATCAAGAAACAAGGAATTCCTTAGAATCTTTTTTTTTTCCAAGTGGCCCTCTTTAAAAAAAAAATGGAGGTAACACTTTCATTCAAAAAGTCTTCCAGTATCTGGAGTCGCTCAGACATATTGAAGTGAGGCAGGAGAGTAAGTGAAATTTGAAATGATCCAGCTACCGTTTTCTTCCCCTCCCGCCCGAAGGCCATTATCTCCAAGTCAAAACAGAACGAGGGGAGGCAAAGAAGCCAAACACGCTAAAAGGATCTCTTTATTTTCCTACACAAGGTCACACCTACTTTTCCGCATTCAAAGGACAACCTCTCCTCACCACCACCACACACACACACACACCCCCAATACCCGCAAACAATGTTCTGGGCATTAATCACCATTGCTACATTAACCTGGTAAATTTATACCCTGCCTCCCCCAGTGTTGCTTTTGACGGCAGGATTTCACACAGCGGGCGCTCGCTCGCTCTCTTATCCGCTCTCCCACCGTTCGCACATGTTGGAAGCACCGTAAAACCTGATAACCCACCCGGGGCTCCCCATCCTTAACCTACAGCCGCCCGCATGCAAAACCTGCGTGCAAAAAAAAAAAAGAAAAAGAAAAAAAAAAAAAAGAAAAGTACGCCGCACGTGAGGATCTTGAATCCTCTCCTCCCCACACCGCTAAGGAAGGAAGAGGGGAAAGGTTGCGCAGCACGTGGCGAGTGACACCCGCCACACACACACACACACACACACACACACACACCGCTCCCCCAGCCTCCTCCCGGCTGCAACTCAAGCTCGAAGTGGGAGTCGGAGTCCTCCCGGCGTATAAGCGACCCCCCACTTGGAGGCATGTTTTTCAGGGCAAAAAAGTCGTCTTATACGCGGCAAATACGGTAATTTTACTAACTAGACTAGTTACAGCTGATCACACAAATTCCAACTTCCCTGTAGTATACAATGATTTACGTTTGTGCCACAAAATACATGAGCGTATTCACCAGGAATACGCAAATTTATCCCAATGAGTCACATTTCATGTCATTGTTCGAGCTGGTCACACAAAGTCCAAATTCCTTACTGCTCCCAGTGACTTCTTATTTTCAGAATACACCAGGAGTATGCAAATCAACCCAATGCTCTATTAATCAGTACACAAAGAGGATTATATACTGTAAAGTGAGTGGACAACAGTGGATCATTTCAATTGATTCTCCCTGTAGTTTTCATTAAGCATCTTTAATTGAACCAGATTTGGATTGTGCTATATGTACAAACATAAAAATAACATTTACTCATTGATCTGTAGTCTCAAACTCCTGGTAATTTGGCAATAATAAATTGGCAATACTGTAATAGTTTACTACTGCTTTCTTCCAAGATGCTTTTTCAATTTTTAGTTAATTTACATTAAATAGTGTGCAAATGTGCTTAGGACAAAAAAACAAGGCACCAGTAATATGTGTTGTATTTCCAATTATGTAGCATGTTTAAAACTGTTCTTAAAGTTGCAGTCACAGTAAAAAAAATATGCAGTGTCTATATAACCATTGGTTAGTATTCTGTGCTTCTCCATGGTGGGGCATGTTAGGGTTCTGGTCAGTCTTTAGAGTAGCTGATTAGAGCAATCTTGTTCTCGAAGTAGGTTCTGCTCGATGTTTTTAGCTTAGCCACAGAATTCCAAAAAGCTCTAGCTGTTTGAGCCAGCAATTAATTTCTTTTCCTTTCTCTTCTTCGGTATTCCTGTTTATATTGCCAGGTATGATTTTTGGCACAAAGCAGTGACAACTTGCTTCCTACATTGACTTGTCAAGAACAAACCCTCCATTACAACATTTGCGGTCTCTGTTGAGGCCATAAAGGTAATCTCCTAACACATGCGTGCTCTTCTCCTGACTTTTTAAAATTTTTTAACATGATCAGAAGTCCCCTTCTTTAGAAGGAGGCAGAAGTGCTTTCAAAAAACTACTAAGGTGTGATTGGCAAAGGAGACTTCTCAATGGCAGGGGTCACCAACCTTTTGGACCTCAGGGACCACCAAACTCATAATTTTAAATCCCGCAGACCACTAATATGAATTTTGACTGATAGTGGCTTGCTGACATTGGTGGGAAAGTTGGTGCCATATTCCAGAGCTGCAGTAGTCACAGAACTGGCCCTTTAGTCATCCCGGAGCAGCTGCTCCTCCACCTGTGTCCACCGGCCTGCCATGGACTGGAGGAGCTGCTGCTCTGGGATGACCAAAGGGCCAGTCCTGTGACCACTGCAGCTCTGGAATATGGGACTGACTTTCCCACCAATGTCAGCAAGCCACTCTGGGGCGGATTTCCCTCCCCTGCCATTGGTCTTACCTTCCAGTTCCAGCTCGCGTGGCTCTACTAAAGATAAAATTTGCACTCGGCTAAAGGGTAGGGGCCAGTGGGTGGGAGGGCCATGTGGGCGGTGCAGCCTTGTGTTCCCGCACATCCTGGATTAATTGCTTTGGCGGGAGTGCTTGGGGGGGGGCATTTCTTTGCGGACCTCCAAAATTTTCTTGCAGACCACCAGTGGTCCCTGGCCCACCAGTTGGTGACCACTGCTCTATGGTACTAAAAGTAGCTGTTTACTTCACATCAAGTAATCAAGAGATAATTGACTTAGGAGAAAATATACAATCCAAACCCTTTTGCTTATATATTTATTATACTTCTTCAACAAATCCTAATGAAATATCCACAAATACGGTCATGGAGGTTTTGGAATTGATTTGTACATGCAGCTTGATGGTTTATTTATCTTGTGGTAGTTCTTCATAGTTGATTTCTTTTACACTTATAAATAAAAATAAAATTTAACAAGATATTTAACTGTAACATACTTAGGGTAGAATTGGATATAGACAGACAGCTGAGATGTTTGGGGCTGGATAGCAAGTAATTTAAAAACCTTTTTCAAACACTGCAATTAAAAAGTAAATAATTTGAAAATAGTTGCAAATGATCAGCCTGTGGCATAATCTTTTCTTTACTAGAATGCTTCTGGTTTCCATGTAGACCTTGTAGACATTTTTAGAAAATTATTTGAAAATGGATCCATCTATAAAGAATAAAAAATAAAGATATAATGTGAAGTATGTGGAGAAAACTCAGAAGAGCAGAGTAGTGAATAGGTATCAGAAAGCCTTTTTATAAATTGGTGTTTTGTATTTTGCCAAATCTTTAGCGAGGGCCACTTTGTGAGTAAAAAGATTTTCCACTTGTGAAGACCTAAAAATGCTGTCAGACATCCAAATGTGTTCAGAAGCCTGTCCCTGGCTTAGGAAGTCTTCAAAGCAAGTCTTCAAAGCAATCATTATAAACAATTACCTGAATTTTTTCCATCATTACCTAGTGCAGGGTGTCAAACTCATGGTGTCACGTTTTTGACAAATGACGTATTGCAACTTCCCTCCTTCGCTAAAACTGGTGGGCGTGGCCAGCAGTGGTAGGATTCAAATATTTTTACCACCGGTTTTGTGAGTGTGGCTTGGTGGGTGTGCTTTGTGTGTGTGCACGTGCCAAATGCGCAGTTTGCGCAGGCGCAGAGGCATTTGTGCAGGCGCAGAGGCGTTCTAACTCACCTCCTGCAAGCCTGCACTCTCCTGGTCACTTCAGCAGCTGCCGTGCAGCACTCTTCTGTGCCGCGCAAAGCAGCTGCGCTTCAAATTCAGCGGATAAAGGTGAGTATGGGAGCCTAGGTGGGTGGGTGGGCCCAACAGCAGAGCGGCTGAGAGAACCGATTCGGTCTCCGCTGCTCATCACTGCTACCGGCTCAGCAGAACCGGGCCGAACTGGTAGAATACCACCACTGGTGGCCAGTGTGTGACACATCTAGCTTCCAGGCCATGAGTTTGACATCCCTGACCTAGCGTTTATTGCAGTTGTTCTGACATTCCCTCTGTATGAGACATTGTGGAGAGCGTGACCCCCTAACCAGTTAGTTATGTGAAGTACCTTTGAAACTAAAATATATTGCCACACTTAATAGTCATAGAAATGCTTTCGATTAGGAAATTCAATTCCATGTTGCCTTTTGTTGCTTTGAATTTTCCAACAAATGAAAATGTTTCCATATCCCATCAAGAAACAATATTCATTTACTGTAATTTAATTTAGCCTACCTATGTGATAACAATAGGAAAATTGAAAAACTCTACTTTTAATATAATTTTCCTTTTAATTAGAGATTTAGAGAGGCTTTGTGAATAATATGTGGGAATACATTCTGTTGAGTGCATAGGATCGGAATGTACAATAATCAAAATGGTAATCTTTTAGTATTATTTGTTTTTATTACTTACATAAAGCTGGTCAGATCTAATCTCTAAAGCTATTGTAATGAAAATAATTATACACCTCCTTTGAAGAGGGATGCATGTGTTATTTTCGTTTCTTTTGAAATACATAACTTTCACCCAACAAGTAAATTGCTGGCTTTCTCTTCACAAGTCATCATGTTGAAATCAGTGGGAATGATCACAATACCTAACACATGACTGTTTGCTACAATAGAGACAGGGTTTAATAATAATATGCAATTCTGATGAAACAGCTTGCAATAATCCTATATATATTATATTTGCTCAGAAGATTTACTTGTTTAATGGGATTTAGTCCTTATTATACACATGAAACCTTTCATGAAGGCTATATGTTCCCAGTATTGTATTTGGAGTAAAAACTATAACTGAAATAATAAAAGATACTGAAAAGTTTAAGGCAAAAAGAAATTTGATGCAAGTCAGTTAATATTTTTATAAGGTACTTAAACAAAGGAATATCTGGTTTACCATTTAAATAAGAATACTCAGTTGAAACAAGTATAAAACAAAGCACTAGAATTCAGCATTAAAATGTAATTTAAAATATGTACATAGGAAGATCAACAATTAAAAAACCTACTTTTAATGTCTCACTCAATATCCTGCAATTTGAGACAATAACAACTAAGTAGTATCTCCTTTTATATTTCATAGTTTAGGAGAGACACAGAAATCTCTAGGATGTGAATGGGGGAAAGCAGACTGGTTTGTAAGCACTTGCTCATAACAATGTATCTTGTGGACAATGAGAAATAGAGGGCTGAAATCACTTCAATAGACATATTCTGCTTTAATACACAAATTCTTACTTGCTTTGTCATATTTATTTTTAATTTATTTCCATTTTTTATGTTTGTGGGTGTGCTTTATGAAGAAACTGTTTTGTTGAACTGGAAAATTAGGACTGCAGAAAAAACAATTACTACCAACCTGCCTTCAATCAAGGACCTATATACTGCATGAGTCAAAAAGAGGGCTGTGAAAATATTTACAGACCCCTCACATCCCGGACATAAACTGTTTCAACTCCTTCTCTCAAAATGACGCTATAGAGCACTGCACAGCAGAACAACTAGACACAAGAATAGTTTCCCCCCGAAAACCATCACTCTGCTAAACAATTAATTCCCTCAACACTGTCTAACTATTTACAAAGTCTGCATTACTATTACTATTAACCTTCTCATCACTCTTTATCACCCATCCCCTCACACTTGTGACTGTACGACTGTAACTTTGTCGCTTGTATCCTTACGATTTATATTGACTGTTTCCTAGTATGATTTGATTGCTTATTGTACCCTACAACTATCATTAAGTGTTGTACCTTATGATTCTTGTCTCTTGACGAATGTATCTTTTCATTTATGTATACAGAGAGCATTTGCACCAAGACAAATTCCTTGTGTGGCCAATAAAATAATTCTAAAAAAAATATCCTTAGATATCTGCTCTGGCAAATCTCTATTGTCATGTAGTACTATATAATTACAGGTAGTCTCAACTAACAACCATTTGTTTAGCAAGTGGATGGAAACTAATCAAGAGGAGAAGCAGGCTGGAATTAAGGAGAAACTCCCTAACTGTGAGGACAAATAACCAGTGGAATATCTGGCTTTCAGAAATTGTGGGTGCTCCAACACTGGACGTTTTTAAGAAGAGACTGGACAGTCACTTGTCTGAAATGATTAGGATCTCCTGCTTGAGCAGGGGGCTGGACTAGAAGACCTCCAAGGTCCCTTCCAGTTCTATCCTGATTCTGATAACTGTTCAAAGTTACAACAGTACTGGAAAAAGTGACTTATAACTGGTCTTCCCACTTACAACCATTGCAGCATCCCCACAAATCACATGGTCAGTATTCAGGCACTTGGCAACTAGCCTGTATTTATGATGGTCGCACTGTCCTAGGGCCACATGATCGCTGTCTGCAACCTTCCCAGCTGGCTCCCAATAGACAAAGTCAATGGGGAAAGCTGGACTTGCTTAACAACCATATGGTTCACTTAACAACTGCAATGATTCATCTATCATGGCAAAAAAAAGGTAGTAACCTTGGGCGTGACTCGCATAACAACTGGCTCACTTAGCAATGGAAATTCTGATCCCAACTGTGGTTGTAACTCACTGTATTGTGAGTTTACATCACTATAGTGTTGAAAGAAAAATCCTTCTAGTTTAGTTCCAAGCTGGGAGAGAGGCACTGGAAATAAAATGGAGGCTAGCTGCTTGGAAAAGGTCCATTAATTGATGAGCAGAACCACCAACAGCATGTGGTTCTGGGGCAGCTGACAAATTAACTTGATTAACTTTATAGTTTCTGAAATGCTGCTGGGGGTTGTATAATGCAGTGAGCTCTGTGTCTTTTGATATTCTAATCTAATGGTGGTGGGTTAATCCTGTTGTGTCCTATCCTTAGAATTGGGTTGGGGGGAATGCAAATCCCATCACCTGGAGCTGAAGGTGTTTTGTTTGTGAATAGATTGGGCTGGTCTTTCTTAATGGGCACCAAATATCCATCTCTAAAGACTTCAGGCATCTGCTGGGGGATGTTTTACTATGCAGGAAACCAGGGTTGCTTTCTGTCTTTAAGAGCATGTTTTCTGTATTTCTCCTTTGGGGAAATATAATATTCTGCCTCTTTTGATATTCCCCAAAATATTTCATTCTCTGGGAGGGAGGGGTGTAATTACTTCCTACAAAAGCAAAAAGTTACGTGTGTTGGTGTGCTTCAGAAAATGTTCACCATTCTCAGACAATCAGAGGAACTAGATCCACTTGACCTATGACCTGCATCAGAATAGATGTTGGACTGTGGGTGTTGAAGCAGACGGATGTTGGTGCAACTGTCAGAAAGTGAACGCACCTGGTTAAAGTTCTTTGGGATTACAGTTGTCCAGAGCAGCTTATCAATGGAATCTCATCAGCTAATTACGAACAAAGTTCAGAAGCCTGGTGATTCAAATGACTGCTGTTTGCATAGAGCTCTGTCTGGTTAAAATGGGCTTTATACTCAGGGCCACAGTCCATGACAAAAGTTATGTCATGTACATGCAGAGTATGGAGAACATACGACTTTATAAGAAGAGGATGCTGGAACTATTCCAATTTAAGTGTGCAATGCTAAATTAGTAAACTAATTGTTTTAAAGCAGGTATGCAATACAGTCTTTATCTCTGGTCCATCAATGATCCATCAAATTTGCACAATCTGAAGGTAACAATATAAGGCAAAGGATGCCTTTGGATAGTACTATCATGTTCATCAGAGAGGTTCATAGAGTAGAAAATAGGTATCCTGCTGGATTAATCCCACCAATTGCAGAAAAAAAGTTAAGTTTGGAAAGAGAAAACATCTCTGTTTAAGGAAATACTGGCACTTACATCATTAAATGCCTCGTTATTTTGATTGCCAGTAACTTTGCCTTTAAAAGTTTAGGTGATTAGAGATTCCTGTGATTATTCTTAGTGGATCTACAACAAATGAAAAAGCAGCTCAGCTCAAAGAGTCTGATAATAAGAATATGGATATTTCCAATAAAGTTTTTAAATATACCAGATATCCTACAAGAAATACAATTCTCTATTTCTTTTTTACCAGTTTCGTTTGCTGAGAAATGTCGGAATAACATTTGATGATGTACTACAAATTTGAAGAGAGGGAACTGTTTAATAAATAATAGCTGGAGGGCTTTAATACCACGACCTTTTCAGAGCTTCTGTGGTAACCAATGAAGCTAATTTTCCCTTGGACATGCTTTGGCAGTGGAATTTACCTTATAAAGTTGTATGGAGTGGTGAAGATGGATGAAGTAGGCAACATTTTTCAGAATTCTTAATAGGAAGACTGGAATAAAACAAAAGGAATCCATAATGACTATAGAATGGATGCATGCTAAGCTTATCAAATATTTGCATAGTGATATCAATAAAATGAGGTCAGCTGTAGAGAAAGCCAATACAATTGACCTGTCTTTTCTTGGCAACATCAGAAAAAAAATCAGTTAAAATCAGGTGAACATCGTAAGCCTATTATTTGATACTGGATTGTCAGTCACTACAGTTCACCTATATAGACCTTTTTATTTTATTAAGTGGGTAAGCCCAAAAATTTCCTTATATTTCAGAACCACTGCTAAATGAGGAAGAATATAGTAGATTTGAATTTTAACCCTTTTTCTTGTTAATTTTACTACTGACTCACAAGTAGCTGTGTCAGTATCTAGATGACATACTTCTAACTCTTGACCTATTTTGCTTTTTATAAATAAAGCTAATCAGTATTAATGACTAGGATCTAGTTAGTATTCTACTAACAATATTGTCTTTTTAACTGACTGAAATTGTATCTACAAGAGATGCAAACATTGCACATACCATTTAAAGCCCATTTGCAAACTATTCCTTCTAAATCACTCAAATGTTTGCTGGGACAAGGACACACAACATCTTGGAGGGGATAACCCACCAGAAATAAAGTTAGTTCATAGAGTTTTCCATGAAAAGAAATGTACAGATGTATTTGTCTTTACTCAATTATGTATGTATGTCAAGTTGATTGAACTTCAGAATTTTTGAAAGGCTTACATATTTCTCCATTATTTGCAATTTTGCCTGTTAAACAGTTTTGGATAGGTAGTCCTCAACTTACAACCACAATTGAGCCCAACATTTCTATTGTTACGGGAGACATTTGTTAAGCGAGTTTTGCCCCATTTTATGATCTTTCTTGCCACAGGTGTTAAGTGAATCATTGCAGTTGATAAGTTAGTAACTAAAGAATTCAGTCTGAAGTCGAAAAATATAGATGAGAAATCAATTTACTTTCATGTACACCTAAAAAGGCATATTGTACCTTCGCTCCCCCTTCTTTTCAACTTTTTCCCTTTATTGCCATTTTAATAGCAAGGTCAGGGGTCAAAACCAGCCATCCCACCCAGAACTGTAGCCATAAGAAACAAGAAGGAAGAAGATGGATCCAGGAAAATGGGTCAGGGCAGAGGCAAAAGACTAGTATGTGCCAGTCTACAATTCAAACCCCAGCAAATCTACAAGATGCTTTATGTTGTAAAGCCTAGAGCTCAAGAAGGAATATAGGTCTGATGCTGGAGAATTGCCATCAGTGGAAAGCAAAGTTCTGGAGACAGCTTGCTTCTAAAACTAGCCAAACAGATCACCTTTGCTCCGTGATATCCCTTGAAGTTTCCATATGTTCTGAAATTAAGTGCCCTCCAGAATCCGGCCCCTTGTTATTGGGCCTGCCTTCCGAGTTTCTCTGTTGTTCTTCAGGAGTGGATTCCTTGCTGGTTCTTGAGCCTGGCAAGTTCTGCTAGATCAGATCCTGCAGTCTATGAGTATTATAGATTGTTAACATTATGGAAGAAAGCCTCTCTGTTCACAGAATGATAACCATGGTAGATATGAGCAGACACAAAATGTATGTTCCCTAGAAGTGCTGTTTGATCCCTATAATCAACCTACTTATTGTTCTGTTTTTATGAAGCAGGTACAAACACATCTCAACATAGCAGTGGCTTGCACCTCCATTCCCAGTCATCATGGCCTAGCCGTGTTGACTGAGTAAGTTGGCATTTATAGTCCAGCACATCTGGAAGCAAAAAACTACAGTAAGGCTGTTTTTAATATAATATGCATCAAGAGTATGAGGTCAGTTATTTTCTATATGTAATTTTCTAAAACTACATATAGAAGTTAAAGTTAACTAAACTAGCTTAAAACTATATATAGAGACTGAAAGAATTTTGATCATAGTTCCTTCTACTAGTCTTTGGTGTTTTAAGCAGACTTTTGAGAATTAACCTGTGCTCACAAGTAGTTTTTGACTTACCACAATTTGTTTAGTGACTGTTCAAAGTTACAACAGCACCGAAAAAAGTGATTTATGGCCATTTTTCAGTTACAACCTTTGCAACATCCAGAGGTGGTATTCAGCAGGTTCTGACCAGTTCTGGAGAACCAGTAGTGGAAATTTTGAGTAGTTTGGAGAACTGGCAAATACCACCTTTGACTGGAGATTTTACAATATCTTTCCTCTGCCATACCCACCAAGCCATGCCCACAGAACTGGTAGTAAAAAAATTTGAATCCAACCACTGGGAGCATCCCTGTGATCATGTGATCAAAATTTGGACGCTTAATAATTTACCAACTGCGCTGATTCACTTAACAGCTGTTGCAAGAAAGGCTGTAAAATGAGGAAAAACTCACTTAACAAATATTTCACTTAACAACAGAAATTTTGGAGTCAGTTGTGGTCATAAGTTGAGGACTACCTGTATTAAGTCCTCACTAGTGGCAGGATTTTTTCAATTTCTTTTATATTCAATTTGGCTCCAAGTACAAGAGAATTATGGCATCTATCATATCTAACATAGCATAGTTGTGGATATGTAGTTATGTGTTTAGATTTTGTTATGCACTGCCCTCTTCTGGTAAGAAACATAATACATCCACATATTTGAAGTACAGTGTTAGTTTCTTATGTAGAGGATCCTCTGTCATTAATTCTCCACTCGTTAGGAGAAATTGCTAGGAGGCAAATATAGAAAATTCAGCAAGGCCTTCATTTTTCTATATACAGATTTTAGAAACTCAGTTCTAACATCCATAAATTGCAGAAGTGGAAAGCATTTAAACAGCCTCTATATTCACTAAGCTAAATATTATTCAAAACTTTGCTAATCCCTAACCAAGAATAATTAAGTATTGATTATTTTTAATCAAACTACAGGCATCTCCTACTAGGGTCTTATACTGAGCAGGTTGGTATCTTTTTCTGAGTTATCAAAAATGCAATGGTAGCTATATTGGCCATAAGAATATTCAAGAGTTAAAAAGCCACAGAAAGAATAATTTATTAACTATTTTAATAACAGTAAGATTTTGAATTGATTACAATTCTTAAACATGCTAAATAGCAACAGGCACATGTCAATTAGTAACATAATTTTTTTTAAAAAAATAAGAAAATTATGTATGATTAGGAGCAATTTGGATGTTTTCTGCTCGAATGTGGGACAAAAAAGAGGTGTTGACTTCAGCAAGAGTGAAGTGGCATTGGAGTACAGCCTGGTCAGAAATGAAATGAATTTTAAAAAGGATTTGAGGGGCGGAGAAAATAATAACACTACTTCCAATCTTTTCTCCCAAAAGATGAACATCAGAATAATAATGTATATTAAAATAGTCTATAATTGTTATATTGTAGAGAAACAAAACCCAAGGTTAAGTTGGCCCCTTGGTTGCAACTTCTGTCCTCCTCCAAAAGTTGATGTCAAACCATACCTTAATCATCTAAGTAATTCATCATGTTAACTGTGTTCAACAATTTTGCTTTCAATTAAATGAAGTGCATTTTTGACTTTTGGGCTTGGATTATTTACTTGTTGGGAGTGGAGTCTTTCATTCAATACCAAGCAGTCTTCAGGTTAAGCAGGCTCCTGATTTATATATCCTCTCTTGGAGATGATAATACAGTGTATTATTATATTTTGTATATGTATATTCAGGTAAGATTGGTTTCTTAAGTACCTAGCTCTTTTAAAATATGTGTATATATTTTTCTCAAAATATTCTAAGATTTGTTTCTTTTATTTTAACCCTTCCTTCTGACTATTTTATCTACTTTCCCCTGGTTGTTTCTCATTGGACAAAAGCATAAGGCAGAAAATGGCTACATAAAGAAGTTATTTGAAACAGGGAAAAGATAAATGTGTTTCTGCTTATTTTCTCTATACTCTAAAATATAATCCCTTTATGTTTTACAGCAACCAATTTTGACATAAGTGCTGGAGAATTTAACACATAATATGTAAGAAAATTTGAGCTGGGTCAGATCACTGCTAATTTTTTCCACTGGCTAAGCAGATGATTATGAGGAACCTATAAGTAGGACATAAGCAAAATGGCATTATCTGTTATATTCTTCAGACGCTGGAACTGACAGACATAATTCTGCTGATAATTACAGAAAATATATAACTACAAGGACTAATATATTTCGATAGCTATGCCAGGACCTGCCCTATACATTTTGGCATCCTAGGCAATAGTTATATTCTATCCCCCTTATGGGTTAGCTCATCTTCCAGTTTTGTAGGAATTTCAAAAAGAACACTCAAGAGTGTTCTGAGTTTGTGGTTAAAAAAAAAATCAACTTTTTCTTTTCTTGGACATTTTCACTCTTTTTACACAAGTAGTTTTAAGTATATTAGCACCCATTTTTGTCATATGGCAACAATTCAACAAATTTAAGACTTGAGTGGATGTCCTGACTTGCAAAATCCACTGTTACTGCTTTTTCCCCCCTTGTGTTTTTCCAAAGTCTTTTAAATTTTAGAGCTCCATAAATTTGCTGTTAGAAGGCTGGTGCTTACTAGACCTTGGCCTATAGATGCCCCAAGCTTTTGCCCGTTTTATAGCTATATAAATTGGTGTCTGTTAGTGCAGCTGGTGATAGCAAATATGTTTTAACTTTTGGATGATTTCCCTCTTTCATAACTTGCTCTCTAAACTCTCTTCCATAACTCTCAGTGTTTAAATACAGATAATGTAGATGGCATTCCATGCGTAGTCATTTTTCATGTTTGTATAAAGGTATTACAATCTTGGCAGATCTTTTTTCCCCCTGCTGGTTTCAATTTTGCCTCTTCCACAATTGCTGCATACTGAATTGCTATGTTACTTGACTATCCACCAGCAACCTGAATTACAACCTGGTCAGTTATGATTAGCACAACAAATGTCAACACACTACCATATATCTTATATCTCAGCATTAGCAATTTGCACAAGTTATTCACATTTCCCACATAAATAAAATCAGCATATTGCAACAGTCGGCTGTGATTTAATTTCTCTTACTCTTTTATCTTCCATCTCTAAACTGTATTTATTCATTTACTTGCTAAAGTTTTTATTTTTCATCACTTTTCCAACTTTTTTTAGGGAAACATGGGAGATAAAATAAAGAAATGAATTCTATATTTCTCAGGTGAGTTATACTTTGCTCTAGGATACAAGGTAGTCCTCGATTTACGATCACAGTTAGGATTAGAATTTCCATTGCTATGCTAATCACTTAGTTTTTATAATCTCTCATGCTGCGGTTATTAAGTGAATCTGGCTTCCCTCATTGACTTGGCTTGGTGGAAGCTCATGGGACTGTCACAAATGGTGAACATGTACCTTTGGTTGTTGTAAATACATGTTGCCAACTGCCCCAATGTTGGTAATCTGAGCACAAGGATGCTGCAATGGTCACAAGTGGAAGGATTGATCATAAGTCATTTTTTCTCAGTGCTGTTATAACTATGAACAGTCATTAAATGAATGGTTGGCAATTGAGGATTACCTCTAAAATAGAAAGATTACAGAATTTCTACCAGATTGTTTAAATGTTATTTTCACAAAAGATCTTGAAAAGGGGAAATACACATGCCCAGACACAACAAAATAAAGGCACTTTCCCTATGTGAACTAAAAGTAAAGGTTAACCCCTCATCACTTTTTTTGTGTATGAACAAAAAAACATTTGGCTTTTAGTCATTGGACTATGAACCTGGGTGTGTCATATTCAAACATCAAAACAGAAGAAAGCTATTACATCTGTACACATTTACTGACTTTAATCTCTAACTTTTACTGTGGGCTACTTTTAAAGCTGTTACACTGAGCCGCATTTATCTGGCTTTAATCTTACAATATTTATTTACTATCGGCTACTTCAATACATCCCATCTGTTGTAAGCAGAAATGTCAATAACTGAGGCCAGCAGAATGTAGACCTACAATGCAGTGCAAAGATTGCTTTTGTAATGAGGACCCAGGAGGTTGTGAAATTACTGCTATCATTGAGGGCCCCTAGGAGAACAGACTGTACTTAGTAGAAAAATAACATGATGCATCATACCAAGAATGCCATAGTGTTTCCGGGTTGTAGTTCTGAGATAAGAGAATGGAGTTACACAACACATTGCTTAGCAGGAAGTAACCCAGGCATATAAACCAAATAAAGCAGGCATACACAGAGTGACACTGTTAGTTCTATAATTGTCTATTGATTGTAGGAGAGGAAAATCCAATTTTGACATGAGAATGTTGATGAATATTTGCCATCAAGTTGTTTTCGTCTCCTAATGACAACATAGATTTTCTCCATGACATATTAAGACTAAAAAGGTAAAGGTTCCCCTTGCACATACAATGTTAGTCCTTTCCGGCTCTAGGGGGTGGTGCTCATCTCCATTACAAAGCCGAAGAGCTAGCGCTGTCCGAAGATGTCTCTGTGGTCATGTGGCCAGCATGACTAAACGCCGAAGGTGCACGGAATGCTGTTACCTTCCCAGCAAAGGAGGTCCCTATTTTTCTACTTGCATTTTTACATGCTTTCGAACTGCTACATTGGCAGAAGCTGGGACAAGTAAGGGGAGCTCACTCCGTTACGCGGTGCTAGGGATTCGAACTGCTGAACTTTCTGCTTGACAGGCTCAGCGTCTTAGCCACTGAGCCACTGCGTCCCTTAACTGATTATAATTGGCCAGTTCATACAAACACTAAAAACACATTAAAAAATGTTTTTATTTTCATTAAACTTAAAATTTCTCTCCACAATTTTTTATCTTCTTCAACAACAAAGGCAGTTGAGGATATTTTGAGATTACATTTAAGTTCATGTAGTCTGGTTTTTTTTGATAAAGCTATGTACAGATTTTTAAGAACAATAAAAAGGAGGTGGGGGGAACAAGGTATGGATTGATTTCTTCGTATTATCTGTCATACTGCTGATGAAATTACCTGCCTCCCCCCCCTTTGTTGCCATTTGTGGTGAGCACATCATGTTATTTATTATTTAGCCTGCATTAAGTGTTTAAACTGTAGTATGCAAGCTTTCAGAACATGAAAAAAATATTCCTTAGTCTAAATGTGTAAAGACAAAAAGGTATATTTCTGAGATAAGTTCTGTTTATATTAAGGGGATGGGGTGGTAGCTGACTAATAAATACACGAGTTGCTGGGGCAAAGCAAAAAACAATATGTTAATTTAGACATTTTACAAATAAAGGCTTATGGGTAGGTGCAACTTAAATTTCAGCAAAGTATATCTTTTGTGTGCACACACATATATATATGTATGTATGTATATATGTATGCATGTATGTGTGTGTGTGTGTGTGTGTATACACACACACACACACACACACACATACATGTTTTCTGAGGTTTTCGCCGGTATTTGTATGTGGATCTTTGGTTATTTGGGTTTTCTCCCGAATTTGGGTTTTCTCCTGTAATCACTGATTGGAGTATGACGCCTTTATATCTTTCCCCTAAATTTATAACACTTAATATAATATATAACTTCCATTTGGCTTCTGCTTAGTACATTCCAAAGTTACACACTATATTTTAAAAAGAGAAAAAATTATAAATATATAATATAATTAAAACAACAATCCATACCAATTCAAATCTATTGTTAATATTAGTATTCATTTAAATCTTAAACATTTTACACATTACTTTTCAAATAAGTATCATCCTTCTATGGGAACACTTATAAACTTTCCATAATTACTTTCCCCCACTTCACTCATATTTTAAAACATTATGTCATTAAAATGTTCCCATTCCTTCCTTGGTCAATTCTCTCATTTATTTCATTTCATTTATTTTGTTTACAAATGTTTCACTGAATTACACTGAGTATTTTATCCCACTTTTTAATCATATGTTGTTTCCAATTTTCTAACATTATTTCTAATACAAATATAACAATACAATCTTATGTACCTTTGCAGAATCACTTTTTCAGTTAAATTTTTACCCATTATCTCTAAATAAGTCCTGTTTCTTTACATCTTGCTCCACACCTTTGTAGCTTCTCTTCCCTTCCTTCCTCCCTTGCTTCTTCTCTCTGCCCTTTTTACCCCCTTGTCTCTCCACCTCTATTTTCCTCTTCTGTGGTCCCCTTTTGTTGCTTTCTAATATTATATCCACTTTTCACCTTATTTTTCCCTTTTGTGGTTTTTTGGGGGGGTCTTAAAGTCTCCATTCTCTTTCCCCCCTTTCCCCCTTCTTCCCTAAATAAAGTTACTTGTTCGTCAAAGATGGCTTCTTCTTTGTCCCAATCTTCTTGTTGCGCAGTCTTTTCTTGCAGTTTCTCATAGGTACAAATTGCCATTTCTAAGAATTGAAAAACAGACCCGAGAGCCCTTCCCTTCTTGTTCCTCTTCTTTATATTTTTAAAATTCCATTTTCAGTTCATCCACAAGTGATGCCATTGTAAAAAAAAATTTCAAACAACCACCCAAGTGTTTTTAGTCAAATATAATTTCCAAAAGTCCCAAAGTCACCAAGCAATCCAAATACACACAAGCTGTTTCTTTTAACACTTTCTTCTTTTTTCCCTTTCTCTTCCTGGGGTTACTATTTAGTTGCGAAGTTCCAGTTAATATGTATCTTTTAGAAGTCTTGTTAGAATTTAATCAGATTCTTTTAAGTTCCAGGCAGTCTCCTCCTTCCAAATCCTACTCTTATTCTTTTCCTCTCCCTTCCCACTTACAGCAAAAAAAAAAAAAATTTTTTTAATGTTCAGAAATCCTTATTGTCCCTTGACATTTAATTATCCGGTTTAATTACCTCTTGATGCCAAAGCAGGTTTTTCTGATTTCTCATTCATCTCTGTTCGCTGTCAACATAAGGAAGGAGAGTGAAAGAAAAAAAAACTTTCCCCTTTCACTTTCATTCGCTGCTTCCGAATCTTCTTTGGGAGCGATGTATCTTTTTTTAAATTTAAATTCCAGGATACCTTGGTTGCTGCTTCTTATCCCAGTCAGCCAAAACTTTCACTTCTTAACTTCCTCCTGCACTTTCTTTTCCGGATGAGTGCTTCTTTGAGGCGGCCATTTCTGACTGCTGCTCGTTTGCCTTCGGGAAAGGGAGTTTAGCCAACTGGGGAGGAAAGATGCGGCTTCCCTCGACCTTGCTGGGATCTCCCCCCTCTTTGCCACCTCTACGGGGTGGCTTAGCCCCGAAGCCAGACTGGCTCAGGACGCTCCAGCGGCGAGCCCAAGCAGAAACCGCGTACGATCACGGATTCCTGCCTGCCGCCGAAGCCCTGCAAACCGGAAGTTTTCGGTTCTTCTTTTTTGATTGAGTTCTTGTGTTCTTCAATGTGTGCACTTATTTTTCTGTTAGTTTGTCCGATGTATGTGGTGGGACAGGCTGTGCAAGGGATTTCTTATGCTCCTTGGTTTTCTAACTCGATTTTGTCTTTAGGGTTTCTTAGGATGGTGGATATTTTTCTGTTTGTGCAGAATGCTGTTTTAATGTTGTGTTTTTGGAGGATCTTGCTGATTTTGTCTGTAGTGCCTTTTATATATGGGAGGAGGGCTTTGCTGTTCTCTTGTTCTCTGTCTTGGATTTTGGTTGGGGTTTCTTTTTGGATTAGGTGGGTAATCTTCTATCTTTGGAATCCATTGGCTGTTAGTACGTTAGTGAGAGTGTGTAGTTCGGTTTTTAGGTGTTGTTCGTCGGCTAAGCATTTTGTTCTGGAGATGAGTGTCTTGGCTACAGAATTGATCTGTGCTGGGTGGTGGTGTGAGAGTGCGTGTAGATAGCGGTTTGTATGTGTTTTCTTCTGGTAGATGGTGTGTCCTAGGGAGCCATTGGATTTTTTGTATACTAAGACATCTAGGAAGGGAAGTTGATTGTTAGCTTCTGTTTCCATGGTGAATTGTATTTTGGGGTGTAGGCTGTTGAGGTGTGTGAGGAAGTTGTTCAGTTTTTCTTTCCTGTGTGGCCAGGTTATGAAGGTGTCATCTACGTATCTGAGCCAGAGTTTGGGTTTGTGATCATATTTTTCTAGAGCTTGTGTTTCAAAGTGTTCCATGTAGAGGTTTGCGATGATAGGTGAGAGGGGTGATCCCATGGGTGCTCCTTCTATTTGTTTGTATTTTTGTCCGTTGTAGGTAAATTATGTATTGGATAGGCAGTGGTTGGTCAGATCTAGGATGAGCTTGGGGGGGCTGTATTTGTTTTGGATGGCTGTCAAGGCTTCTTTTGTAGGCACCTGGGTGAAGAGGGATATGACAGCGAAGCTCACTAGTAGGTCGCTGGGTTGTAAGTTTTGTTTCTTTATGATCTCGATGAACTGGAATGAGTTTCTTACGTGTGAGTTGATGGATTCTGCATAGGGCTGTAGTTGTTTGGCGAGAAATTTGGCTAGGTTTTGTAGAGGTGAGCCTATGGAGCTGACTATTGTTCTAAGTGGGGTTCCTTCTTTGTGTATCTTGGGGAAACCATAAAGCTTAGGGCATCTGGATGATTTCTCTCTGGGTATGATTCTTAGCTGGATTTCTTCACTGATGGGGGAGGCTTTTATTTTGGTGGTGGGGTCTGTGTTTAGGTGTTTGTATGTGGGGTCTTGGAGTAGGTTGGTTAACTTGGTTTGGTAGTCAGATGTGTTCATAACCACTGTCGCGTTGCCCTTGTCTGCTGGTAGGATTATTATGCTGGTGTCTTCTTTCAGGGGTCTTCAAACTTGACAGCTTTAAGACTTGTGGACTTCAACTCCCAGAATTCCTGAGTTAACATGACTGGAGAAGGAATTCTGGGAGTTGAAGTCCGCAAGTCTTAAAGCTGTCAAGTTTGAAGACCCCTGAATTAAAGTAATGTCATAGCCTGTTTTCAGTTTCAGTTTATTAAAAATCTTGCCTCTTTTTTAATGATTAAGTTGTCTAGCATCACAGGGTACATAAAGACAAGTTGTTACGGTCTATTATAACCTTTCCAATTTTAAGTAGAATACTCATGTAATAAATTCTGATTTTTAAATCCACTTTTCAGTGTTCAAGATCTTTGCAGAATAGTTTATTGCTATAAAGTTTAAATGTTGAAACAAATATGTGGCCAACAGCACATCAGGGAATACAAAAATTAAAATAGCAAACATTCCTGCAGATTCACCCTGGCTCTGAGCCTGTTGGAAAATTCAGTTTTAAAAGGTTTTCCAAAAGTTTGCAGGCTTGGGACCAATGGATTGGGGTTAGGGGGTGTTGCTGTTATTTTTTAGGACAGAAACAGTGACACTCTTGACACTGCTTGTTGATGTGGAACACTGTGCGTTATTCTGCCCAATCTTGTAAGCTAGTCAGAAACAATATAAAGTAGAATGTGTTCAATAAAAAGCATTTCAGCTGAATACCAGGTAAATAACAAAGATATAGCAAAGCTATGACATTCATTGGGTTGTCACAGATGCTGACAGTAATTTGCTGATATAGATTTTTTTTTAGTTACTAGTATCAGAATACATAGTCACAATTTCAAGTCCAGTCATTATGCTTTTACAAAATATTTCACAATGTTTTCCTAATTTATTTGGTGTTAGTCACTGTGCTCCATTTGAAGTCATAAGACATATGACTTACAATGCATTGGCAATGACACTGGTTTCATCATTATATGGATCATAAGCAGAGCTAAAAAGCAGTAGCAAGAATCTTAATGTATTTTATTGTTACTACACCTTTTGACTGAATTATAAAATAAATGAAAATAAAATGTTTAAAAATAAATCTAAATCATCTTGGATAGAGATGTGGTGCCTTGATATGATTAAGTACGCATTATATATAAAGTGATTTCTTTGCTTGCCTTTACTTGTTTGTATTCCATTTATCTGTAATATAATATCCCTGTTAATGAGAGAAGAGAAAGAAATTTGTGGTTGCTTATATCCACATCATTTAGTTTCCTCCCCATTTACAATTATTGAATAATTGCTGAAATATCCTAGGCCCCAGATTTGGCTGTCCAATATCAGAATGTGTGTTAATTGGAGATGTTGCTGTTTGTTGGCATAGCTGTCTATTGTGTGGCCTTAATTGGCTCAGATTCCTAAGAAGTGGTGTCTATGCAATTTCTTTCCCACAATTCTGTTTATTAAAAGAGCTTTAGAATGGCAAACACCAGTAAATGGCAAAAGAAAGGGAGAAATAGACCATAAGCTTACACAAAAATCTGTCTAAATTAATTTAAATGGGTTAATCAAACATTTAAAATCTTTTAAACACTTTTATTATAAAAGGAGAACTATGACCTGCTGAAGTACATGTCTATTCAATCTGCTGTTCAAGTGCTAATTTTATGGCGCTGGTGTTTAGATCCTTATTTTACTTTGTTTAGGCCAAATAGTCTTCCAACAAAGCGGGTTCAGACAAGAGGGCCATTTTATAACATACCCCAAATTTAAGGTTTAACTCTATAAAGCCGAGCTGATCCTATGATTTTGTTGCTCTTATTGCCTGACTAGTATTTTAGACTGTTTTCACTGTTAATAATTTACAATCACCAAAATGTTCCCGAGCTGTTAGGGAAATGATGTTTTGGCAATATTTTTATTAATAAATTACGGACCTTTCCAGTTGGAATGGTGTACAGCTTGCACCACGATTGCACTCAAAACCTTGTTTCCACTAAAGAAAAAGCCTGTGGAAAGAAACCCCAAACATAAAGTATTTGGAATTATTTTGGAATAACAGTAGCATTCTGAGTCAGTAATTCTTAATTTCTTGTCAAGGTTCCTTTCCATTTTTAAAAATTACAGAGGACCCCAAAAGAGCTTTTGCTTATATGGGTTATATTTTCAATGTTTACTTTATTATAAATTAAAATTCACACATTCACTACTACTGGTTAAGATTATATGAAAGGATTTTGATATGGTTTATTATTTTTCAAAATTGACTGGCAAATTAATTTTGATTTTGGGGACCGCTGAGGGGATTTTGGAGGACTCCCTGGAGTCTTTAAGAAACACTGTTGTGAGGAGAGGTAGTCCTCGACCTACAAGTTCATTTAGTGACAGTTCAAAGTTACAAGGGCCCCGAAAAAAGTGACTCATGTTATGACCATTTGTGACCTCTGCAGCGCCCCCAGGATCATGTGATCAAAATTCAGATGCCTGACAACTGGTTCATACATAGCACCGTTGCTGTGTCCCAAGCTCACCTTTTGCCACCTTTGGACAAGCAAAGTCAATGGGGAGCCCAGATTCACGTAACTATCCCAATTACTAACTTATCAACTGTAATGATTTTTTAAAACAATTTTGTGGCAAGAAACGGGGCAAAGTTCGCTTAACAAATGTCTTGCTTAACCCCAGAAACGTTGGGCTCCATTGTGGTCGTACGTCGAGGACTGTCTAATCCTTGAGGAGAGGGAGGGGGAAAAACAAAACAAAAAAGATTTCCGTTCAGCTTCTAGAGAGTTTAACTTACTAAGAAGCCACCGAATTCAGTTCCTTCTCTCCCGTAAACGCCCTTGAAAGATTGAACCCTAAACGTCGAAAAGCGCGGCCGACAAGAAAGGCTTCCGCCTCGAGGCCCGGGTTGAGCCCCGAGGCCCCCAACGGAAGGCCTCTCCGCGCTGCTGCTGCTGCTTAGCGCCTCCTAGCGAAGCTCTTTTCGGCGGCGGGGGGCCTCGCTTCTTTCCTCGGTCGTGCCGCCGCCGCCGCCGCCGCCTCCTGGGCGGGCCCCGGATCCGCCTCCAGTTGCCCGCTGAAAGGAACATGGTGGCCGCTTCCTCCCTCCTAAGCAGCAGCAGTAACGGCGTCGGCGGCTCCTCAGGTTCTCTTTGAGGGGCCGGGACGCTGCGAGCACGGCGTCGGCAGATCAGCCAGGCCACGGAGCGTCTCTGCGCTGAGGAAGCCGAGGCAGTCCGGTATTTGTCTGACGCCGACGCCGCCACAGGTGCGTCGGTTGACGGAGCTGACAGGAGGAGCCTTTGGCTTCCCGGGTGACTGCCTTCTCCCCCCGCCCCCCGTCCCCCTCTTTCCCCCCTCAGGTTTGGGGTCACCGGCTTCGGTAAGAGCGGGAAAAATGCCCGCTTGTGCAGGCGGGACGGGGCTCGAACAAGTACGCACTTGGCCGCCTGTTTCTTCCTTCGTCCCCCCCCGCCTCGCCTTGCCTTGTCCTCCCTCCGCCTTGAGCGCTTGGATGCAAGATCACGTTGAGAGAGCGCGAAGGGAGCGTGGGGCTACCCTCAAGGTGTCGGGCAGGGCCGCTGGGAGGAGAAGAACGGGACTTTTATTTTTATTATTTTTTGGCAACCGGGGCCGGGGTGGTTTTGGACTCGGAGCGGCCCTTGAAAGCGAGGGGTCAACCGGTGACGGCTCCTCCATGCCGAATGTGGGAGTTGAGATTCGTCCCCTTCTTGCCTCCCGCCTGGCCTTTTTACCTGCTCAGAATTGCCTGGAGTTCACCCGAGGGTTAGTGTTAAGAAGGAGCCCGTGATAATTGTTTTTCTCATCTCCTTCCCTTTGATTATGGATTTGAATTGATGCAACCGTGAAGGGATCAGACAGGGCATGCAAACTTGGGTTGAAACGAGATTGAATGCTGTGGTTCCTTCCACACGTTGGTGGAAATCCAGCAGTTACTCTCGCACGTTGTGTTGTAAACCAGGCTGGGGAGAATCAAAAGGGCAGAAGAGCAGAAATGCAGGGATTTCGTGGTGGTTGCCTCTGAATCAATCCAGCTAAAATGCGATTTATTTTGGGGGTCGTAGTGTCTTGGGTAGTGATGCTGTGAGTGAAAAGTTGAGTTTGTCGTGTGAACTCTGCCCCATTGTCCTGTGGGGAAAAATCCTCCATCTGTGTATAAAATACATGTGTTGTGTTTGTGATATATAAGCTGTAGGTTTTGTGCCTGTTTATGTGGAAGTCAGTGCTGTTTTTAACTTACTTAGACTTGCTTCTGGGTAGGTGTGTGAAAAATTGGATTGTTATGAAAAATGTCTTACATGCTAAATGGTTATGGCCACAGGTAGCCTCTTGATTTTATATAATCTATTCATTACTTTTACATAGCTTTCAGGCAAGGTGATAGCCAAACCACCATATACTGGACTTTCACATAGTCAACAAACTTCCCAAAATTAGTTTGAGTATAGCTTTATTTTAAATAGAAAATCATCTATAGCTTAATCTGAAATGCTCATATAAATCCTGTTTAAAGCTCACTATACACAAGTCTTCTATTTCCTCCTTAATGCTATGTCCTCAGAAGGTCCTGGTTTCCTTAATGCCCAGGAGATGAAGAATTAGTTAATTCTTTACTAGCATTAAAGATACCAACACCTGGAATTGACTTTAAATTGTTGTCTCTTTTTATCTTATCTGCAATTCTGACTTCTTTGTTCCTCTTTTTGACTCTTAAGTGATTCATTTGAATTCCACAGTAATAGGATTTTGTGGAAAAAATCTTAAATAATATTTTCTAAGAAACAGAAAAATAAGCCAGTTAGTATGAAATATGATGTATCTGTTGGGTCACCTAATGAACATGTTAACAAATATGATTGAAGTTGCATAAATAGTCCTCAGAAATGTTGCTTTAAGTTTTTCCTTAATGTGTAAAATATCTGGGTGACAGTATTAAGACTTAGTTCAAGTGTCATGCTAATCTACTGTAGATATATGCATACTGCACTTGAATGGATTAATACAATTTGCTAGACAAAACTGGCAAATTGTATTTTGACTTAGAATGATGCATGAATTGAGCTATAGTTTGCTTACTGATCCCTTTGATCCAAGCTGATTATATTGAGTCTATTTATTTTCAGTATATCTTTAATGATGGGGTGTTAGATAACAAGGGAATGAACATGGTTTTAAGCATGCTTTGAATTGCAATAAAATTGTTGCCTGTTTTTTCCGTAATGCTTTATATTTTCTATGAAAATGCTTACTTTTAGCTAAGTCTGCCTTTTTCTTCTATTTGTAACTTTCAAATAATTTTTATAGAGTCTGTTACCTTTGTTGTTGAAAGAAACCAATCATAAACATTATATAGAAAAAATAGTTTGGTAGGTTTTCAGTTGTTGTGCATAGATGTAAGTTGTTATTTTAAATACCCAAGATTTTTTTTTCAAGCTAATTCTATTCCACTGATATATTGCTGGATATGTTAATAATGATTTATAAGTTGTATTTTTCTAAGCTTTAATATCAGGGCAGTACATATACTGAATTTTGTTACTGAATAGTCTTTATGTGGTTGTTCCTGGTCTACCAAATATTACTCAAGATGAGCTGTAAAAATGTTTCTCACAACTACATTTTAAAGGAAATATAAAGCAAGGTTACATCAGGGGTAAGCAATGGAAAGCCAAAAGTAAACAGTTTTTTTTTTTATGATCATACATTAAAAAAAATCAGATTGTGGCATTCTCATATGGTATCTCACAGGACTCAAGCTAAAGCTCTTGCAAAATCTTGGGAGCAAAGGATTATAAAGATTGACTCAGTCTTCCATCCTTCCAAGGTGGATAAAATGAGGACCCAGATTGTTGGGGGCAATATGCTGACTCTGTAGTAAACCACTTAGAGAGGGCTGTAAAGCACTGTGAAGCGGTATATGTCTAAGTGCTATTGCTATAAAATCTAACAATAATACATTACTTGAAATAATTTAAGAATTCAAATTTTCTTCAATAGTTGCATTGTATTCTTTTTAAGATTTCTTTGGTTGGCTTATGAGTTGCCATTAAAAATACAAGGAAAGACATAATAAAGATGTAGTTTAAGAATATAATTGAAGTTAGTTATTACAAAATACAGAGCTGATCATGCACAATAATGCATATAACAATGGGGTTTGTTCCAGTGATCACATCAGCTCTTTATTTTCTGCAATTATATATTTCATCCTATAGAAAGAGGGTTGCAGACCATATCTCCTTTTCAGTATAATAAGCATACAATTAATGACAACTCTTTCTCCCTAGCTATCCTCTGATGTCAACGGTTAGGGAAAAGCACTTAGAGAAACTACTCTGTTGTATCGTTATCTATTAAAACCAGACAGCCAATGTGAGACAATAGTTAATGTATTAGAATAGGAATGGAAAAGCCCACTTTTGCTTCATCTTCAGTCTTGAAAAATCCCTGAATGACCTTGGGGCAGTCACTGTCTTTTAAGATTATTGTTGTGAGAAACAATAAGAGGAGAAAATAGCATGCTTACTGACTGGATTCTTGCATGAAAGACAAGATACACTTCTAATAAGCAAGCTAGTAAATATTCATTTCTTTCACCAATTGGATTGGTTATAAAGTAAAAAAAGAATTGCTACCACCATATAATTCGTTACTGAATTTCTCTGTGACTCCACCTGATCTGAGGAATTCCATTCCCCAAGATCTGTATGGCCCCAATTCTGCTCTCTTCCAAGAGTACTTTATATACCTAGCTCTCCCACAAGTACTGGGTTGGGATGTTATGTGAAATAGGAGGAAGGTGGGTTGATAAATTCACTGCCTTGCCATTCAAAGATTTGTAAAAAAAAATAAAGCCAGGGAATAAATAAATACATAAATAGCCTACCACTGAGATGGTTTAATTATTATGTTTGGCAACACCATTTTTACCATCTTTTAATTGACTATATTGTTTATTTTTAACTTGCTGTCAACTGCCAAAAGCTACAAGTGTAAATGGGTGATTTTGTAATTGGCATCATAAATATAAATTCAAAAATACTATTAATCTATTAATAAGAGTTATGCTGGTGAATTCCTGATGGTAAGGACCTATATTTTTATCTTTTTTCTTCTTTCTTTCTTTCTTTCTTTCTTTCTTTCTTTCTTTCTTTCTTTCTTTCTTTCTTTTTTCTTTCTTTCTTTCTTTCTTTCTTTCTTTCTTTCTTCCCTTCCTCCCTTCATTTTCTTCCTTTGAATGAACGAATGATGTGGGCTTCTTGCTGCCCAAACTTCTAAGCAACTTCCATCATCGGTAACAAATATTAATATATATCACCACATAGCAACAACATCCACTAACAGTGTCACTCAATAGGATTAAGCTAATGGACAGTATCCCCAAATACATTTTGGACCAGCCATGTTTCTGCAGTTAGTTGGAACTCCAACAGGGAAGGGTCAATGCAGAGATCTGGGGAATAAGCTGTTCAACAGAAAGGAAGTCATGACTGAGAAGGCCAGACTGTGGTATCAGTGTAAATGGCACTTCCCTCAGTAATGGATCCTTAAGCTTTTTCTCTCAGACAGATGTAGGCAGAATCAATTGGAGAAGCTATTTAGATTTGCAACTTAAAAGGGCTTTAAAATTAGCACCTTGACTTGCACCAGAAGCTAACTGGCACCCAGTGCAGCTCATATAGCAATATGTCACACAGACAAGCCCAGGAATGCTTATAGTACCTGGATTGCTATATGCTACACACCAGCTGCAGCTTTTGGGTGGTCTTCAAGAGAACGGTCCCATTTAGGCAATTTACTTTCATCCAGCTCTGAGGAAAGAAGTATTTGAATGACTCTACATAATATCTCCTGACCTATGAATGGCCAAAATTTATGCACAAAGATATACAATAATTGTGCATCTACTCTTCAAGCAAGAGCCATTAGTTCAGGCTGACCTCTAGTTTTCATGCCAGCTTTGTTTGGGGGAATACAACACTATCCAGAACTAAAGAAGAATTGCATATCTGCATTCAGTTGGCCTTTGGACCTGCATCCACTTGATTTTGCTAGGATTCAGCTTGAATCTGTTCTTCCCCATCCAGACCCTTAACAGCACCCAGCTACCTATCCTCTATCTCAGGGGTGTCAAACTGGCAGCCCATGGACCGGATGCATTATGCACAAGCCACGCCCATACCAGCTCCACAAATGGGAAAAACATCACGAAACATCAAGTGATGCCAATGTGACTCAGTGAGTTTGACCTCCGTGCTCGTATCTCCTTTTTGATTTTGGGTAAAGATATTTAACTGGCTGTCTGCAAATTAATGATAACATGAGGCCATGCTGTCATTTTACTTTTTCTAATGGCTTCATATAAGTTGTTAAACAGGAGGGTAGAAGGCCAATCCCTGTAATATCCCACATTACAGCAACTGAGAATTTGACCGCTACCTCTATCTCCCAGCTGGAATCAGTAAAGAGAAAAAACACTGTGACACACTACTGCCTTGTGCTCCCAATCCTCACTCCCAATCAGTAACAACAAGTTAATGGTATTAATGCTGCCAAGAAATCCAGTCATACATCCTGGTCCTGTCATTGATCACCCACAGGACAATCAGTGTGGCTTATTTAACTAATAGGAGAAAAACACACACATACTGTTTTCTTGTCTGTCATTAACCCTATTACTTTTCCTCCATGTATGCTGTCCTATAACCCAACTCTGTAGTCATGTAAATTACATAGAACTTGAATTTACAATTTAAAAATGTACTATAATACTAAAGTATGTCAGAATGGACAATGCATATGTGAGCCCAAAAAACTACATTCCACTATTTAAATATTGTTCGTTGATTAGAGCTTGCTATGCTCTAATTCTCATTAGAACTTGTAATGGAGCATTACTGAAAGTAGCCAATTCTGTGTATGTTGATGTTATTTTATTGACATATTTTATGATATATCATTGTTGCAATTTAAGCAGTTGTAATGTTTAGTTTGGCATTTGTCAATGGCATGTCTTGCAATCTGCTTTTTCTTTTTCTTTTCCTGTCCAAAACTACCTGAAATGGATATTTGCACAATGATCTCAGCTCATCTTTGTTAACTCTGCATAGGAAAAAGGATTGTGTAATCCATTGCTCTGATTAGCATAATACTGAAAAACATGGTGTTCAAAATTGTGAGAACATATTCAATCATATTCATTCAATCTAACCTTGCTTTAGTCTTGTCTAAACAGTTTGTGTGTATTATGTATATACACACACACAACACACACACACACACTGTGTATTCTACAATCTATTAAGTTGAAATCTTTGTTGAGTTAACTCCTGCAATTAATATATTACATTATATTACAAATATACATTTGCTGAATTTTGAAATTCAGTTTCAACAATCATGGAGTCATACAATCATTTGTGGAAATAATAGATTTTTAATAGTTTGTAATTAATGACAAGAGAAGGAATTTTTCAGTTTTAGTAGAAAAAACAGCTTAGTGAAAAGTTGTTACCCAACATGGTGGCCTTTATATATCTTAGATTAAAAATTCTAGAATGATTACTGAAATTACCCAACATCTTTACAAAATGTCAGATTGGGAAATGCTATTTAGGACAGTCACATTAAATATGTCCTGTTCCTCCTCTGTTCTTTCTTTTTTAAGAACATGTAGACTTTTGTACACATTTAAGTTATAAAATCATTTGAACAATTGAGAAAGTCTAAATGTCTGGATTTCTTTAGGACAGTTTGTAAGGCATAGCTGATATCTGCCTTTATCATTTTACAGTATTACTATGATCTTTTGCATTTAAAAAGTAGTGTTTTATTCTATTGCTTATTTTATTCTGTTGAAAATGCCAGTGAGTGGCATGCTTTGAAATAAATTTCATAATATCCCATATCTTTAAAAATATTATGAATCAGAACTGTATAATATTTATCTACCATATTCTTAAAATAAACCTGTAATGTAACAGATGAGCTATGGGCTATTTACCTATTTTGGATGATAGATAACTAATTTTGACTTTGCTAAAAATCTAATCAAATTATTCATCATAGGTTGGAGCAAATATTAATACAACTTCTACTAATTAAAGAATTGAAGAACTTTTAATACCTCTCACAATTAGAAAATTCATGATTGTTGCGAATTTGGATCTCTCTGTATACAGCTTCCATCGTCTGGTTCTTGTCTTACCTTTAGGTGCTATGGAAAATAAACCCACAAACTCTACCTTATGATATTCCTTCATGTATTGGAAGACTGCAATCATGCATCCTCTTAGCTTTCTATTCTTTAGACAAACATACTAAGTTCCTCTAATTGCTCTTTGTAGAATTCAGCCTCCACTTGCTTACCATCCCTATTGCTTTTCTCTGCACTCTTTCCAGTTTTTATATTGTGGCAACCAGAACTGGACATGGTATTCCAGGTGCAGTCATACTACTGCAACTATTAGTTCCTATGTCCTTGTCATTAAAGATGATCCTCATTTAACAATAGTAATTGGGACTAGCAACTATGTTTCTAAGTGATGTTGTGATAAAGTATGATATGATGCTAGTTGTGGCAGTTCCAATTTCCATGGTTAAGTGACCTCTGTGTGGCCATAACTGAGATGTCACATGATCACCATTTGCAACTTCTCCATTGACTTTACTTGTCAGAAGGCAGCAGTGGAGAGTCAAATGGCAATCACATAATGACAACACTCTGTCATGAATATTGTAATTATGGCAATAATAGCAATAGCCCAAATTGCACACCAAACTGTGTCCCTGGGAATGCTGCTGCTGTACTGGCTGCAGCTATGAGAACCAAACCAATTGTAAATCTTGTTCTGCACCATCATAACTTTGAAGGTTACAAAATATTGATTGTTAAACAAGGCCTATCTGTATACAGGCAGTCTTCGACTTCTAACAGTTCATTTAGTGACTATTCAAAGTTGCAATGGCACTAAAGAAAGAGATTTATGACCACTTTTCACACTTATGACTGTTGCAGCATCCCTATGGTCACATGATTTACACTTGGATGCTTGACAAATGGTTCATATTTGTGATAGTTGCAGTGTCCCAGGGTCATGTGATCCCCTTTTGCGACCTTCTGACAAGCAAAGTCAGTGGGTAAGCCAGATTCACTGAACAACTATGTTACTAATTCAACAACTGCAGTGATTCACTTAACAAATGCGGCAAGAAAAGTTGTAAAATGGAGCAAAACTCATTTAACAAATTTCTCATTTAGCAACATAAATTTTGGGCTCAATTGTGGTCGTAAGATGAGGACTACCTATATCTCCATTGATGCAGCCCCAAACTATATAACTCATAAAGGCACATCTGAAATGTTTGGACGTTTCCAGAATTGGAAGAGTGGTTCAAAGAGAGTTCTTCTGTTATAGTTTATATATGTTAAAACAACATTGTTTCCCCCCCTTAATATCCGATGGAAAACAATTAGCCTAGTTATTTAATTGGTATAAGCTTCTAAAGGAGGTATTGGATACCATAAGCTTATGGCAATTCCTCTGCCTTTTAATATCCCCAAAATGCAAAAAATGTCCAAAAATCTCAATGCCACCCAACCCAGAATATTTAAGGGCCATATGTGAGTCACCAGTCAACCAATCTAAAGAAAACATTCTGTTAGTAGGAATGGAAAATCTTGAGGCTATACATTTGAAGAGCCCATCCTCCAGAGCTTTCTTCTCCCTGAGCTTGGGAGAGCTAGCTGTGACACTGAGGGAGTTGTTAACAAGCTTTTAAAATAACCTTTTAAATATATAACTTATTTATCCCTTTTTTGTAAATTAGAAGAATGCCATTATTGAAAATGACTTTTCTTTACTGAACAAATTTCTTATATTCTGTCTTTAAAATATGGTAATTTTTCCTGCTGTTCTTTATTGAGACTATATTAATTGTGTTCTTCAAGTTTGGCTTCAGACCCTGGAGAAGAAACTAGAACATGTATTTTTTCTGGCTAAATTGTTTAACATAATTCGTAAATCATGACATTTTTTTATGTGCATTCATATGTGCATTCATATAGACATTCATTTTTATGTGCATTCATATCAGAAATGTTTCAGCAGTTTCTACTCTTATGCCTAGTCCAGTAATTCTCAAACTGGGGCACAATGTAATTGTTAAAGGGCAGCAATAAATAAAATATAGATAATCCTCATTTAGTGACCAAAGTTACAACTGCACTGAAAAAAGTAAATTATGATCATAGTTCACACTTACAACCTTTGCAGTATCTGCATGGTCATGTGATCAGAATTCAGATTCTTAGCAACTGACTCATATTTATGAGGATTGCAGTGTCCCAGGATCATGCAATTATCTCTGTGGCCTTCTGGCAAGCAAAGTCAATGGGGAAGCCTGATTCACTTAACAACTACATTACTAACTTAACAACTGCAGTGATTTATTTAACCTTGGCAAGAAAAGTCGTACAATGGGGTAAAACTCACTTAACAATTGGGCTCAGTTGAGGTCATAAGTTGAGGGCTACCTATATAAATGCTTCTCTGAAACTAAAATATTATAGGCACAGGTGTTGACTAAATCTGTTTGCCTTCCTCCAGTTAATTGCTCTGGCCTCTCGCTTTCCTTTAAGCTCATTGGGAATAACAGTTTTGCATCTTCATTTCTGATGCAGAAGTGCAGCAGAATTAGTTACTCTTTATTTAAACATACTTTACATTTGAACATATCAGTTTAGTCAGGTAGAATGATAAAATTGTGACCACATAGAAATGTACGGGAGAGAGTGTGTTTGGGTATTGGGTAGAACCGAGTAACTGTTACTCTAGTGCATATGTGATTTAGCCCTATGTATGTCATGGCATTTTTAAACTATCTAACTTACTATATGTTTTAGATAGGTTTTAGACTAGGTTTTTAATTATTATTGTAATTATTTTAATTTATTTTAATCTGTAGTGTGATTGTGATGTGGTGTTTGGGACACTGTGCTGGAGTAGCTTTCAAATTTCGTTGTATTTGTAGAATGCAGTGACAATAAAGATATTCTATTCTATTCCATTCTATTCTATTCTATTGGACATTTAAGTAAAATTTTAATGTAATTTCTTTCCAGGAAAAACGAGCGCTTTAGATTTTATTAATGGCAGTTGATAATGTTTTTTTAAAAATGTGAAAAACTTTTTGTTCCTAGGAGGCTGGGAAATGAATAGGAAAATGGATGGATGAATTGACGAAACAGGTTATTTCATAGCAATCATGAAAAAATAGGATTTCGCTTGAAGGAAATGAGAACAGATTGAAGCCAAACAAAACAAGCACCAAGTCAGGTGATAGTGTAGGAGTCAGCTCTCTCTTTGTTTTTGTTTTGCAAGGTAGACTTTTCAGATTTATCAGGTTATTCCATAGTGACTTGTTCTGCAACTTTTTAAGAACTTTTTATATGGACCAATTTACAGTATAATGTCAACATCTCAAAATAATCTAGCTCAAATGTTAAGTATTGTGACCTATGTGACTGTTAAGAGTCAACAGTGTTTTGGCATAATCAAAAACTGGCAGTTGTATAAGGGTTGTCAAACATACAAGTTTAATAATAAATTATTAAAGCCATTATTGATTTATGTAGGTCTCAGAGTTAAAAGTATACTTGAAACCGTATAAGTGGGTTCTTTTAAAAAAATAAAGATAATTTTTGAATGAATTATATGGTGAGTTATAATTTAACAAACTTGGTATCTTATTTTTAATTTGGCATCTTAAAATCATTTCTTTGTTAATTTATTTATATTACTTATTATAATTACTCTAGGTACTTTGATGAAAAATATTCAAGAGCAGATAACTGAGCAAGTATATTTTCTTTCATAATATAGCTCTGGATATTATAAAAACTAATTAAACGAGGCAGTGTGATTTCTCTACGTTTAGAATATTGGGTATAATTCAGTGTGCTTTACTTCAGAAAGCATATACAGCAGGAAAACTCACAGAAAAGGGCAATTAATTATTAACAATAAGTCTGTAAAACCAAATTATTTAAATTCATGAAAAATTAAAAATATAAAGTGTAATTATTGTTTTGCAGCAATGCAACGAAATAGCAGACTTCGTATAGCCTATGCTGTCTGGTCAATCTAAAATCCTGAGCGTCATCATCTTTACTTCCTTTTGGATTCTGCAGGCCATAAAGCAGTATTTAGAGACATTAAATGAGATCAGTTTGATCAGACAACATATACTGAAGATAAAAATAGTCTGGTTGCCCCATGCTATTTATTAGTAGGATTATTTACACATATAAATAGCCTTATAAAAGGGGCAATGTTAAAGAAAAATACTAGTGGTAGTGTCAATATTACCTACTAGCTTAATAATTGAGTATTAAGTTGATCAGCTATTGTTAGGAAGCTTCTTTCTTTTGTACTGTTTTTTTTTACTGTAGCAAGTCTTTAGTAGTGATTAGATCTGGATTAATCACAGGGTTAGATTTTATCAGGGCCCTTTTTGCCAATGAATAATCTGAACTGAATAAGGTTTGGAGTAACTTGACCCACTGGCCCCCAACCTTTTGGACACCAGGGACTGGTTCTATGGAGAGAGGTTTTTCTGTGGACCAGAGGGGGTGTGGTTTCATGTACTGCCTGCACAACATGGATGGGCCTTTGCTTGTTTGCGCGGCCAAATTTCTGCCATGCTGCGGATCGGTGCCGGTTTATGGACCGGGGGCTTGGGGACCCCTGGCCTATCATACTCCTGAATTTATGGGATATTACATTGCTTAACAATATTTGTAACAGCAACAAACGTTTAATGTAGTTTCATTAAAACAAATCCATCTGAACCTCATATATGGCAAGCAATTAAAATGATTACAAGTTGGGAACAATTGTTTCAAATGGAAAAGATACTACATTGGATACTGCTTCATAGGAAAGAAAATGTAATTGATCGGCTGAGATATGATAGAGATTTATATAGTTATACATTAAGTAGAGAAAGAGAAAAGGCAGGGGTGGGATTCTACAGGTTCGCACCTATTCTCTAGAACCGGTTGTTAACATTCTAAGCAGTTTAGAGAACCGGTTTAGAGAACAGGATTACTGGCCTAATCCTGTAAGGAAGGCAGGAAGGAAACATTCTGGTGTTGTTTACAGAAACTGCCTCTCCGTTAACCCTTATTACATTCTTGGCAGGACTGGACTTCCTGTCTCAGGAACCTCTCTGGAGTTTTCTTTCCCTCTTTTGCTGGTACTTTGCTTGTGTGGAGTGACCATTCAAAGTTTCAGTGGCACTGAAAAAAGTGACTTATGACCATTTTTCACACTTACGACTGTTGCAGCATCCCGACAGTCATGAGAGGCCAGGCGAGGAGATGCGTGCCTCGATGTGAGTGATGTTGAGTTGGCCATGCCCAGTCAATAACATGTCCACCAAGCCACGTCCACCCAGTCACATGACCACCAAGCCACGCCCACAGAACCGGTTGTTAAAAATTTGAATCCCACCCCTGAGAAAAGGGTACATGTCTTTCTCCATTCAACATTAGATTCCAAGTCAAACAATGATGCTGAATTGGGAGATATTCAAGACAGTAAAAATGGTTTCATCAAGTTTACATTGTAATTGTGAAGTATTACTTTAGTTAATACATACTAATGGCAAGGAATTTAGAATTGGATGAAATAAATTCATGGAGGGTGTAGATTATCAGAACAGAACAGAATAACAGAGTTGGAAGGGACCTTCGAGGTCTTCTAGCCCAACCTTAGTATTTGCTAATGGCAATATAACACTGTATGATCAGAAGAAACATGCCTCTGAATGCTCATTGCTGGAGATAATTGTACACATATTTTCTCCCTCGAGCCGCTCGGAGCATCCAGACTGTGGGATGTGCTTCTGAGTCCTCTTCTTTCAGGCTGAGCTTTAGACGAGGAAACGCTCCGCCCTCCCACGTGGCATCGCGCAGCGCTCCCCAGTCTTTTGCTCAGCCTCGAAGAATCAGGCTGCGTTTCAAAGAGCTCCTTGGCTGTTTCATTGAATCCTCCGTCCTAATAAGGTTTGCTTCCTTCCTCCTCCTGCGCAAAGGGTCAGGACTCAAGGGAAATTTTTTTCCTGTCCTCAGGGCGAAGTTGCGGGCTCGCAGGCGCCTTCAGCGCGACGCCCCCACCCTTATCAGATCGCGGCCGCTGCCTGCGCGTTGCCTGTGGCACGCGCTCCTCCGCTGGATTCCCCCCACCCTAAACGCCAACCGGGAGGCTATCGCCCTAGGGCTTTAGGAGCGCCGAGCTGACCGGCCAAGCCTTCCTTTTCTTCCGTCCTGAAGGCGCCCAGGCAGTTCAGCTCGAGGACGCCATTTGGCTCCACCTCGTGGCCGGGCGCTGAAAGTTTCTTTTTATTTAATATTCAGCTGCGGTGAATTAAATCTCCAGGCCTAGGGTTAAAGCCTAGCTGCCCATCGAACTGCCTGGCTAGTCTTGGTTAGTGCTTGTTGGCCTCCCACGCAGCCCTTTTCGGGCGGTTGCAGCCTCCCTCCGGTTTTTTCTTCTGTTGTCTGAGGCTGGCTGCCAGAGGCCTCCTATTCAACTCTAGGCCTCAGGCGTTATTCGACTGATTTGGCACTGAGAGATATACATCCAAGGAAATAACTATAATAGAATTTATATTTGATCCAAATACAAAAGGAATAATAACAAAAAGAAATAATATTTTTGGTACAGCAATTTTTCTCTTAAGATATTGGATATATCGGAGTACCTGTATATTCAGCTGATATAAAGAATATAAAAAGCACTACAGAAAGGAACAAAACAGGATTACATAGCTAAATATATATATATATATTTCTGTTATCTCTGTACAAGTAAAATTCCAAAAGGGGAGCGGGCCAGCCTCATCCTCACCCGGCCTTATCCAGGCCTGATCTGGGCGAGCCAACCCCTTATTAATCTCTATTGTTCAATATGGCAGACGACAATTCCTCTAAACGTCCTTCATTGAAGGCCAAGGCAAAGTCCCACTATTTGCGCAAGCAGGACAAGGAACCTAAGGGCTCTAGAAAGGACAAGGAACCTTCCAAGGCCTCTCAACGTGACGCCTTAAGGCGCCACAAGGCGTTAGAAAAGAGTTCGACAGGCGTTCAAGGGAGTCCCGCTCTGAACCGTCTCTCTACCTCCTCCTCCACCCCTACCTCTATTCAACCTCTCCCCCAGGCCTTTCTTCCCTACCTAGGCGCAGTTCGCCCCAGGGTCTCCCGACCCCGGTCCTACGATGAGTCTGACACCAAGCCACTTTACACCCACGGCTGCTGGTCTGCGCCAGGACGAACCTTCTACATCTGAGGTGCCACCTCACATCAGGGCTTGGATGGAATCAGCCATCCGCCAGAGTGTTATAGAGGAACTACAGCACATGTCCAGATCAGGCTTCTCTCCTCGAGTCTCCGAGCACGACTCCTTGTCTATCAGATCCCTTCCACAACCGGTCCCCCGGTTGCTCAGTTACTCTCTCAGAGGGGACAGCCCTCCGGTTGGGGCCCAGGTTGAGGAGGAAGGGGACTTTAGGGATTTCGAGGAGGAGGATTCCCAGATGGGTTCCTCCCGCTACAGTGAACCTCCCTTAGAGACTGACATGGAGGGGGAGATGTCCGAGGACGAGGGCACTTCGACTGACCAACCCTCCTTTGGGGGCTCTTCAAACCACACATGTTCAAGTCCCTCCTTCTTAAGGCCAAGAATGTCTCGGGCCTTCTTTCCCAGGCCCCTGCTGACCTCCCCCCCATCCCAGAGGGCCCAGAAGATTCCATTTTCACCCAACCAGTGGTTGAAGCTGAGGTCATCCCTTCCCCCCATATTATCGTAGATCTGGTAGCGAAGCAACTATCCTCCACAGGGACCCCTCCCACACCCTCTAGCCAAGACAAGAGGTTCTTTAATCTCGATTGGCACTGTCCAGCCTCCTGAACATTCCAGAGGTCGATGACCCTATTGTGGGTCTAGCTTCCTCCTCTACACCTAGTGAGGCCCTAGAGGCCTTGAAACCTGAGGATAAGCAGGTGGAGCTGGCCCTGCGGGCCCACCTATCCGACGCCTGGGCCATTAAGTCAGCTACCGCCGCCTCTTTTTCACTAGGGTCCTCTATCCGCTGGCTACGTCAGCTCAGGGAACACGTCCCTGCTTCCAACCTGAGGGCGCACCAGGACATTGCGAAGCTAGTGGCTGCAGCCGAGTTCTCGGCTGACGCCACTTACCAGTCGGTGAAATTCTCTTCCAGGGCCATCACGTCCCACGTCACGGCTCGTCGCCTGCTATGGCTCAAACACTGGCAGGCGGACGTAAAGAATAAGGTCAAGCTGGCCACTGCCCTATTACAGGAGACAACTGTTTGGCCCGGCCCTCGAACCCCTGCTGGTCGAGGGTCGCAGCAAGAGGAAGTACTTGCCTTCCCTTCTTCGAAGATCGGAGACCAAGGGCTCTCAGCCCTTTCGGAGGAGCTTTCCCGCCCTTTCTACCAACCCCCTTCCCGCCCAGATTCCCCCGACCCCTTCCTTCCGATCCCAGGATCGCACGGACTCAGGCGACAGGACCAGGCGAGGGGGTGGTTATAAGAGACCCTTTCGGGTACGGGAGGAAGGCCCTACCGCAGAAGGTAGAGCCTCCTTCTCCCTCCCCATTGGTGGCCGCCTCAGCCACTTCGCCGCCCAATGGGACAAATCCACTTCCGATGCATGGGTTAGAGACACAATAAGGTTTGGTCTCGCCTCGAGTTCAAATCCACTCCCCTGATCGCTTCTTCCCATCCCCTCCTCAGGGGATCCCACCAAACGTGCATTAATGGATGCAGCCATCCATCACCTGCTTGATATTCAGGCCATTCAACCTGTCCCTCCGGCTCAGAGAGGAATGGGATTTTACTCCCATCTCTTTGTCGTGCCCAAACATTCTGGGGCTGGAGAGCCATCCTAGACCTGAAACGGCTCAACCGTCACCTTATCCAGCGCAAATTCAAAATGCACACCTTGCAATCCATTCTCCTAGGCACCAGGCGGGGAGACTGGCTGTCCTCCATAGATCTCTCTGAGGCATACCTTCATATTCCTATCAGGCCCTCTCATCACAAATTCCTTAGGTTCTGTTTTAATGGCCTTCACTATCAATACGTGGCCCTACCCTTTGGGCTGGCCTCGGCCCCAGGACCTTCACCAAGGTCCTGGCGGCCCTGGCGGCCCACCTCAGGAGCATTCCCGTCCGCCTCCACTGCTACTTGGACGATATCCTTATCCTGTCCCCGTCCAAGTCCCAGGCAGTCAGGGATACCAGGGTCACCCTTTCCGCCCCTACGGGCACACGGGTTTCTAGTCAATTGGCAAAGAGCCAACTTACCCTTCCACCCGAATCAACCACCTGGGTGCCATAATTGATTCGGTCTCAGAGAGAGTTTTTCTCTCCCCAGAGAGGTTTCTTAGCATTCAAACCCTGGTCAAACAAATTAGACGTTCTAGGAGGGTGGCCTTGCTTGACCTCTCTAGATTGTTGGGAAAAATGGTGTCATGCATCTCTATTATTCCCTGGGCCCGCTTACACAGCAGGCCCCTCCAGTGGTTCCTGCTCCCGTTCCAAAGATCCGGAAGAAGCAACTCGAAGATCAGAGTCAAGGTCCCTCCAAAGGTCCTCACGTCTCTTCTCTGGTGGACCAATCCGCCATCAACAGAGGCCACCTCTTTGCGGAGCCTCAAAGACTCACCGTCACTACCGACGCAAGTCTATCCGGTTGGGGCGCTCATCTCAACTCACTCTCGGCGCAAGGCAAATGGTCGCCGACCGAACAAAGATGCAGCATCAACTGGCTAGAGCTCCATGCCGTCCATCTGGCTCTGCGCTGCTTCCCCAGATCCGCAGTCGCCATGTTCGTTCTCACAGACAACGTCACGGCCAAGGCCCATATCAACAGGCAAGGGGCACCCAGTCAATTCAACTGATGAGGAAGCCGAGCGCCTTTGCCGCTGGGCAGAGGCCAACCTTCTATCACTAAAAGCCGAACACATCTCCGGGATAGACAATACCCAGGCGGACTGGCTGAGCAGGGCCACGGTGGACCAAGCAGAATGGCGACTTCATCCATCCCTGTTCGAGGAAGCGTCCAGGATATTCGGCCTTCCAGTGGTGGATCTGTTCGCTTCCCCATCCAACACACAACTTCCACGGTTTTTCTCCGGTATCCGTCTCACGGGCGGAGAACCACAATGCTCTGCGCTGCCCATGGCCCCAGGGCTCCTATATGCCTTCCTCCGCTCCCGCTAGTGCCCAGAGTCATTCAGAAGCTCATTCAGGAGAGGGCAGACCTTCTCCTGGTGGCTCCCTATTGGCCCAGGCGACCGTGGTTTGCGGACCTCCGCAACCTATCGGTAGCGCCCCATGGCGGATCCCCCGGACAGGGTCTCCCTCTCTCAGGGGCCCCTTCTACATCCGGAGCCTCAATGGCTACAGTTAGCCGTCTGGAAGTTGAGCGGATCCGTCTGACTAGCGAGAACCTATCAAGCCATGTCATCGACACTATTTTGGCCGCCAGGCGACCCTCCACTACACGATTTATGATGCCACTTGGAAGGGGTTCTGCAAGTGGTGTAGTGGGTCCCAGGTTGACCCTCTCTCTCCCTCCGTGGCTCAGATTCTGGAATTTCTTCAGGAAGGCCTTCGCAAGGGGCTTGCACCTAACACCCTGAGACGACAAGTCTCTGCCCTCTCAACAGTGGTCTCCTGTGATAACTACGGCTCCCTTTCCCATCACCCCGGGTTAGATCCTTCCTTAGGGTGCCACCAACCTGTGCCCTCCCACTGTTCACAGGTTTCCCACATGGGACCTCAACAAGGTCCTAGTTTCTCTTACACGTTCTCCGTTTGAGCCTTTGAGGGAGTCATCTCTTCAGTTCCTCACCTTTAAGGTAGTTTTTCTAGTAGCCATCACTTCTGCTCGTCGAGTGTCGGAATTAGCAGCTCTGTCAGTCAGGAGCGATCTATGTGTGTTCCATGCAGACCGGGTCGTCCCTGCGGCCTGACCCCACTTTCCTACCCAAAGTTAACTCGCCCTTCCATAGATCTCAGGAACTGGTTCTACCAAATTTTTGCCCTAGACCCTCCGGGAACAGGGAGGTTCTTTGGCACACCCTAGATGTTAGACGGGCCTTGCGTATATATATTAAGCGCACTCAGTCCTTACGAAGGTCGGAATCTCTTTTCCTGTCCTTTCAACCCAAGACACTAGGGCTCAAGGTTTCTCCTTCCACTATCAGCCGCTGGATCAGGGCGACCATCGCCAGGTGTTACCTTTCCCATTCTCTGCCGGCACCGGTGGAATAACTGCCCATTCCACCAGGAGTGCAGCCACTTGCGGCCTGGGCCACACAAGCCCCCATTGCTGACATTTGTAGGGCAGCCACCTGGGCCTCCGTCCCCGTTTATCAGGCATTACAAGATCGATACGTATGCCTCAGCTGAGGCCTCCTTTGGCCGGCGGGTCTTACAGAGGGTTGTCAATGATCCGGAGGGGCCTTCGGGCCAGACGGAGTCCCACCCATAGGACAGCCAAGCTTTGGTATGTCCCACAGTCTGGATGCTCCGAGCGGCTCGAGGAGAATGGGGCGTTGGTCCTTACCTGATACGCCCCTTCTAGGCGAGCCGAGGAGCATCCAGCCCCACCCTAGCATCTCCGTCTGGTGGGGACTCCTGTTTTCAGCCAAGGAGCCAATAGTTGATTAGATAGGATTAATAACTTCTCTTCTCGTTATCGCAAAAACTGGGGAGACGCTGCGCGATGCCACGTGGGAGGGGCGGAGCGTTTCCTCGTCTAAAGCTCAGCCTGAAAGAAGAGGACTCAGAAGCACATCCCACAGTCTGGATGCTCCTCGCGGCTCGCCTAGAAGGGGCGTATCAGGTAAGGACCAACGCCCATTCTCTTTAAAATTTCCCATTGGTATCAGGTTGTTCTGCGGGAGCAGAATGTGGGATTAGATAGTTTGAGCCAGCATGACTCTTCTTAGGATAATATTATGAACTCTTATGGAGAACAAGGATCCTCCCCCCTAAAATTAGACTGAGACTGACAAGTTTACAATCTATTTTTTATTATATTATGTTAAAGAGCAATTTTAAGCTTGGTTTGGAAAGATTCAAAGTGAATGATGTGTGTACAGCTATCCTATCACATCTTATACTTTCTTATTTCCTTTTAAATGATTGATATTTGAGTTTGAGTTTGTAATTTAATATGGCTTATTCAGTATAGCTTTGCTGTTCAGAAGTCATCCTCATCATATGTTTTTGACTGTTTATCATATAACAGTTAAGAGCATATGATGAGAATGATTTCTTTAAACTATCTGATGCTTGATAGGGTCTTTTTTTAGATACAAGAGGAAACAGTTTTAAGATGATTTGCCATTACTTCTTACTGCTTTAGTAGTATATTCTCCCTTTTTAAAAATGGATATTTTGTTGGCAGTTTTATACCAAACGACTGTATAGTGCTTTGGCTCTGATTTTTAAAAAATGCTGGAGCACATGGGAACATAATGTAGCAAATTTTTATAAGTCTTTAAAGCAGTTGCATGATGATAGAAAATATATGGTTGCCTTAAAAACAGTTCTTAAGATTTTATGTTCATGTACCCTGAGTCAAATCAAATCTTTATTATGGTCATAAACCAGCATAAGGAGTGTGGGGGTACAATCAATGAAAAAGGATAACGGGCACAACGATGACTAGTATATATATTTTACAAGCCAAAATGAATCAGTATATATACTGAAAACAAAAGTCTAGAAAGAATTCTAAAAGGCAATGTAGGACATTGGATGGATGTAAAGAAGTATAAAAGTTACAGTGTGGCAGACTATATCAAATTACTGAGCACCCTAGTATAACAAACTAGATGCTAATTAATACTAGTTAAGGGCACGGGTAATCATTTGATGGATTTTAAGCGCGCTCTGCAAAACCTAGCAACATATTATATATTGTAACATGGTTGATATCTGAAAGCAATAGGAAGATGTGGAATTTCCCTGTGTATCCTTGGTATTGGCACAATAATGATGAAATGAGGCTAGTACTTGGGTTTCTGTAATACAGGCACTGGAGAAGCACGTGCTGTGTTGTTTCTACGTGTCTAGAGTCACAGGAGCATTGTGTCCCCAGGTAAGGAATCTTTCTGTTTTGGCCTTCAAGGACAGACGAGGAAGAGCATGACATTATGCCCAAGTAAGGCTCTCCAATGCTTAGGTACTTGTTGGATTCATAGACAATAAAGGATAGGCTAGATCAGGGGTCTCCAAATTTGGCAGCTTTAAGACTTATGGACTTCAACTCCCAGAGTTCCTCAGCCAGGTTGGAGATCCCTGGGTTAGATCCAATTGGTGCTTTGTGTTTGAAACACGTTGTTTAATGTGTGCTTTGGTTTCAAATAATTTGAGCATTGCAGATAAATAGTGGCCACCTCCTGTCTTAGGGAATTTAAGGATGGCAGATTCTCTCCCCCCCCTCCCCAATTTAGATTAAAAATGTTAAGTTCACACTATATTTTCATTATGTTATGAATCTAAAAAAAGTGCTTTGGAGCACATGGCAGCATAAATGTAGCAAATTTGTACATTTTTAAAACAGTTGAATAATGACAGAAAAATATGTGTTTGCTTTAAAGAACTCAATATGTGTTTGCTTTAAAGACAATTTCTATGTTTGCATATCATGTACTCTGAATAGTGGATTTTGGAACCAAATCCAATGATTGTTTATTCATTCTGTTTTGCTTTTGTTTTATTTTGTTTGTTCTTTGGCAGTATGTAATATGGATTTCTTGCACTTGAAAATCAAATGCCCTTCATACTACCCTTCATAGATATGACAACTTTGAGGAGTAAAATGAGAATAGTGGTAGCATACTTTTTATTCAGAAAACCTTAAACTACTTGGTTTCTTTTCATAATCCTAATTTTAAAGGCATGTTTGGTGTTTATGATAACGAAGTGATAAAGCTTATATTTTTTGATTTTAAGAAATTGGCTGTCAACCTTTAGATAGGAATAAGAAAAGGATATATACATTTTGTTCAACACTGAAATATCTATACAAATTAAAAATGATGCAGAAGACTTTTTTAAACTCATGAACTTTCCAAATTTCCTGTTCCTTTTTCTTTTTTAGCAATGAGTCATTCTGTCTGAAGTTATTGTACTCATGCTGTGGCTTGCTGAGGCAATTTTTTCAGCCTTTCATATTTTGATTCTCTTAAGCTCAGTCCAAGAGCAAATTTCATTCTGTTGTAATGCAGGAACTGCATGTAAACTGTCAAGTAGTTTAGGCTGGTTTGGAATGTTGAAAAGAAAATCTTGTTCTTAATTATGCTAAATCTTCAGGTGCAAGAAATCTTATAATATAGAAATCTATATTACTTCAGACTTAGTAGCCTAGAATGCAGAAGAATACAGAAACTAATAGATGCATATTTGCAGTTTCATTTGTGCACTATGTAACTCTATTGAGACATCTTAAAAATGTTAATGTGATAATTCATTGAAAACCAATCTGACTCAGATGGTAAGCTTTTATTAAAGATGAAAATATACTAAATAAAATTAGGACTTCTCTACAGCTACAATTTGTGGGTTTGCAAAAATGAGATTTGGAAGATGCAGATAAAGAATTTGTTTTGAATTAATATTGACAAATATACATGTTAACTTTTCATAAAATTCATGGTAGATTCAGGTAGAATCTAAATGCATTTTCCCCATCTGTTTGGCTCCCTGTAGCCTCTCGAATTCCAGTTATTTAACTTTTCACAAAATATCTGTTTATGTATACATGTAGATCTGTCTGTCTGCCCATTTTTTTTCTTTCAGACTGTGAATACAGGTAGTCCTCAAATTATGACCACAGTTGATCCCCCAATTTCTGTTACTAAGCAAGACAGTTAAGCGAGTTTCACCCCAATTTTATGAGCTTTTTTTTAAAAAAAAACTAGAGTTGTTAAGCAAATCATTGCAATTGTTAAGAGCAAATCCGGCTTCCTACCTTGACTTGCTTTTTGGAAGCCAGCTGGAAAGGTTATAAATGGTGATTACATAAATACATGCCAGTTGTCAAGCATCCGAATTTTGATCATGTGGCCAGGGGATGCTGCATTAGTCATAATTATGAAAAATGATCATAAGTCACTTTTTTCAGTGACATAATTTCAAACTTTCACTAAATGAATGGTTGTAACTCAATGACTACCTGTAAAGTACCTTGGTAAACTTGGGCATATCTATTTTCCTAAATGAGAAAGTATTGGAGAGAGGGAGGGAGAGAGAGAGAGAGAGTATCAACTTAAGAGAAAGTAATGATAACTGACAGTGTATGTATACTATTGAATTTTCTGAATTTTCTATTTAGTGAAGGAAATTATTGACTTGCACAGAACGGGACAATTGGGCACAGCCACATGGCCACTTGTATTTCACCCTGCCCTCCCATCACAGCCAACATCGCAGGCGTTCATCCTCAGTTGGCTGTCTGCCAGTGCTCCTCCAGCACTGGTCTCCCACCGCTCATCCCCCACCCCTTCATCCCAGATGATTTGCTGAGGGACACTTGTTCCCGTTCAGTTTGCAGCACGGGACATTTAGCCGTGCATCACGGCAGCCAATCTGCGGATCGAGAGGAGGGGGGAGGGAGAGACTTTCTTAGCCTTGCTGGAAAACTTCTCAATCAGCCTGCCATTGGAACTTTTTTTTTTTCCAGATTATATGCATATATACTTGAGGGGAAAAAAAAGAATGAAGCAGAGCTTCCTGTGCCTCAGCTTCAGTGAACCAGCCAAGGATGAACAAGGGCCGGCTGCAACCTGGGACCCGGGGTGAAGTGGGCAAGGCCATGTGACTGTGACCGATTGTCTAGACCCTGACTTGGATCATAATGTTTACATAAAACTTTATCTTGTGATTTTAGCTTGCCTTTCATTAAAAGATTAAGGCAAAAGGATTTTGTTGATTTAATATCCCTTAGTGGACTTGCTGAAATGAAAAAGATACTATTAAAGCTTGTAATGTGCTATCTTTATCTGATGCTACTGTTGTTCTGTACTGTTACTCTTACTCAGCTGCTGATTTTCAAGTGTTTAACTTTTATGTGTGTATATTTTACATTCATGTTTTATTGTGTTACTTTTATTTTGTATCCCATCCAGAAAATTCAAGAAATAGGGCTGCATATTCATTAATATTCATTAATATAATACTAGCTTTAGTTTCTTATATTCAGTTTCTTCTTCACAGCAAGAACTGGCATTACTAATATACCGTAGTAGGGATTAGATCCAAATTTGTCATTCTATCTAGAAATTCCTTCCACTTGCTAAGACAAATGGCATTTCTCCCTTTCTTTATGTTCTCACTACTACTTCCTATTCTAGCTAAGATATTGTAGAGCAAATATTAGTTAGCATAAATAGCTAACAGGAGAGGAAAAATTGATTAAACCAAAACCTTTTTGATTTGTTAAAACTTCCAGCCTTGTATATTAATTTTATATAGTAATGAATATTAATCTTTTTTGTAGAATGGATCAGGTGGGGAAAATTGAGTACTGACTATTTCTTCAGAGGCGGCTTCATTGAATACCATAACAGGTGTTGATCCTGTTAGTGTTGATTAAATTATGTTAATTAGGGACAATAAGCCTTCTTCATAGTTATAATGAACATAGGGGATGTCCTATCAACTAATGTATTTTGAGGGGCACCTTGGGGGCTAAAGTTTCTGATACACTGCAGTGAATAGTTCAGTAAGGTAAAATTAATAGAAATTGTATTTTGTGTGTGTGTAACTGATAGTAGATAACCTTGTGGGGAAATTATTTTGGTATTGGGGTGAAATTTTGCAATTTGAGAAATATGAACTCAAATTAAGCATAATACCTTGAAGAAGGATCGTATCAATTCTTTTCTTTATTTTCCACAACCACCAGGTGTTTTTGTTAGAATAGAGAGTAGATCATTTCATGAAAAATATAACCCCCGTATTCTGATAACAAAGTTTGGTGCCAATGAAATCTGTTCAATGAAATCTGTTTCATGACAATGGTATTTCCCTAAAGGTAGTGTACTGAAAGAAGATAATAATCTCGTGTGAAATGTTTAAAACTTGATTGAGATGAAGTATCACTTCTTAAATTACAATTATAAAAAGTCTTGTGTGCCTCCCAGCAACATCATTAAATATTTGTCAATCACTTTATTTAGGGAATAAAAGGGCAAGATCTAGGATGCTTTGCCCATTTCTTTAATTTTTATTAGTGGGCTTGATAATGTGGAACCAGATATGTGGCAGCTGCTGATGTAATTACGTTACTGTTTAGCATGCAGAGAAATAGTACAGTTTTAAATGTGGTTGAGAATTATTTTTTAAAATAAATTATATTATGCTCTTATAATTTTTCTCATTCACATCTACATAAGGTAAAGGTTCCCCTTGCACATACATGCTAGTCGTTTCTGGCTCTAGGGAGCGGTGCTCATCTCCATTACAAAGTCAAAGAGCCAGCGCTGTCTGAAGACGTCTCTGTGGTCATGTGACCGCCATGACTAAACGCCGAAGGCACACGGAACACTGTTACCTTCCCACCAAAGTGGTCCCTATATTTCTACTTGCATTTTTTCATGCTTTCAAACTGCTAGGATGGCAGAAGGTGGGACAAGTAATGAGAGCTCACTCTGTTATGCAGTGCTAGGGATTCGAACCGCTGAACTGCCAACCTTTCTGATCGACAAGCTCAGCATCTTAGCCACTGAGCCACCACATTCCTTTTCACATCTATATATTGTAGCACTATTATAGGAATTGCTCTGATGATAAATCATTCTGGTATCTGGTATTTCAAGTGGGAAATAATAATGGCAGCCATATCCAATTATATATTGTTTCTGAATTTTTGTACTGTTTAGGAATACATGGGTTATGTTACAATTAATTTCAGAAGCATCTCCTCTCCCATGCATATTCTTTGGGCACCCATAGTCTTATTTGGGATGTTCCTCTTGCCATCCGTAGGATGTTCATGCACTGTGAGGTATTGTAAAGAAGATTTCTATATGATAAAGTGTCAGTGAATGTTGGAAACATTTTTTGCAGTGTATTTCTTTTTTACAAGTGTTTCTTTAAAGAAAATAGAAGTCATTTGCTCCATAGCCAGCTATGTGACTTGACACAACTTTTCCCTAGATTACAGTATTACTATTTTTAGCAATAGAAACCACCACTACCCACTTTCAGTATTGCAGTTCTTCTTTATGGTATTTTCCTGATAATATTGGAAGTGGGTGGTGTTTGATGTTGTCACTTAAACTATATTTAAAAGTGCTTAAGGTATTTGTTATCTTGTGCAATGGTTCCGATTATCATGCACTCCCCTTGCTCTCATCTTCCACATGGTGTTTTCTCTGAAATGTTTTCCTGACTACCACTTTTAAAAAAACTTGTTTTATTAAATGGGGGCAAACGTGAGATTGCAAAATAGGGGGAAGAAAATTCTATCCCAATGCCTGAAAAAACTGAAACCTTACTTTGAGGATTTTTCCACCTGCAGATTTTTCTCCCTTTTCTCTGTAGAGAAGCACCCCCCCCCCAATTTTTAAAAATGGAATAAGAGAAGGGGAGATAACACTAGGAATTCTCCCATAAGCTGTTCAGAGCATCCAGAAGTGGGAGGTGCTTCAGTCTCTTCTGGAAAGGCTGGGCTTAAAACTCCGGGATGCTCCTCCTCCTCCATGGGACACCTCCCCAGCGTCCCCCAGTTTTAGCTCAGCCTTCGTGGTAAGAGGTTGTGCACTCCCTGACTGGAATGGTTTTCTGAATCAGGTTTGCTCTTGGGTTATTTCGGCTTGTAAAAATCTTCCCCATTTAATTTGGCTTTTTTCAGGCTTGTGCCTCTATTAGGTTGCCTTGATCAGTTTAAAAACAGTTTCTTTGTAACTAGCGGAGCCTGCCACTCCGTAGGCAGCCTGAGGCAACCGCCTAGGCAATTACCTTATCTAACTTTCCGATCGTCTTCTCTACGATCGTAGCGAAGCGCTCGCAGTCGCAGCTCACTTCGCCTTGCCGTTTCATCTGACAGGAGCATTTAACTCGCAAGTTAGAGCCTCAGCAACAGCGGCTCGTTAGGCTTCTCAGACATTAGCAGTGGAGATTCTGGCTTCCCGCCTTTTTCAATGGCTGGCTCAAGTTCGCGCCTAAATATCACAGGCGCCATTCCCCGCTGGTTTCCCTTTTTGGGACCGGGGCAGTACCTTCCCACTTCGTTCTCCCTGGGTTTAGCTCTCCCTTGTCTGGCTGACGTTGGATAAGCAGGCTAGTCATTCAACAGGAATTTTCTTGCAATTGCCTTTGGATCATTTCTTTGGAGTGAAGCCGCAATTGCCATTTTAAACGGCGGGACGTTTTGTTTTGAGAGGAAAGAATCCACCTCAGATCCTGTATAGCTGGTTTCCCTTGTTGGGGACCAGGGATCCAGAAAGTTCTCGCTTGGAGCGCTTGGGGGTTTCCCTTGTTGGGGACCCTTAGATACTGTTTACCATATGCACAGTTTTACATATAGATATAGGTATATGTATATGGGTGTGTATATATATATATAGATATATATGTTTTCTGAGGTTTTCGCGGGTATTTGTATGTGGATCTTTGGTTATTCGGGTTTTCTCCCGCGTAAAATTGGAAGTATCTAGGCGACGTTTCGATGAAGTTTCGATTTACTCCGAGAAGCACAAAGCCGAAGACACAAGCCTGAAGATGATGAATGAGACTTCATCGAAACGTTGCCTAGATACTTCCAATTTTACGCGGGAGAACAGCCGAATAACCAAAGATACACACACACACACACATATATATACACACACATACATACATACACATACATATACATACATACATACATACTGTGTTTCTCACATAATAAGGCCGGGCCTTATTTTTTTTTGAGCCCCGAAAAAACGGCTAGGCTGTCTTTTCGGGGGTGACTTAATTCCCCCTTGCATCCTCGCCAACAGCCGCTTCTAACGGGCGATCATGGCCAAGCACAGAGAGCTCCCTACTCCCACCTTTGCTGCAGACACCTTTGGCACCCGCCACTGTTGCTTTCCCTTCTGCCCATTCCACTGCCACGCTTTGGAGCTGCCGCTTCCGTGATTGGAGTGCCGCCGCCATTTGGAGCTCCAAATGCGGAAGTGGCAGCTCCAAACATGACGGCGGGCGATCTTTTATTTTGGTCCGCGCAAGTTCAAAGCGAGCAAGAGAGGAGACTGGGATGCCTCCATCCGAGATGGCAACCTCACTAGTGGATCACAACGTGGCTGGAAGCCCGAATCGGCGGGATACGATGGTGATCTTTTTGGAGCGAGAGGAAAGGGAGAGAAGAGTTGCGGGCGTAATTTGCAGGAGGAAGTGGGTGTACCCCGGCAGGGAGCCCAAGGAAGAAGGGCTGGTAGGCAACGGAGAGCGTCCCGTAGCTCGAAGCAGCCTAGAGACGCGTCTGGGAAGAGGCGCAGATGCTGCCTTGTAGTCCCCAAGCCAACTGCGTGCGCCGCCTTTAATTATGTGCACTCCGCGCTTTGGGCATCTCCGTGTGATCGCGACCCTGTCCTTTTCACCTGGCGCCCTTGCTGCTTTCTGGCTCTTTAGCAAGGCATCGCGGTCTCCCTCTCATGCTCGCTCTGAACTTCGCGCGGACCAAAATAAAAAGATCGCCCACCGTCATGTTTGGAGCTTCCGCATTTGGAGCTTCCGCCGTCGTTTGGAGCTCCAACCTGCGGCAGTGGTCCAAACACGAAGCCGGTTGCTAAAGAGCCAGAAAGCAGCAAGGGCGCCAGGTGGAAAGGACAGGGTCGCGATCACACGGAGATGCCCAAAGCGCGGAGCGCACATAACTAAAGGCGGCGCACGCAGTTGGCTTGGGGACTACAAGGCAGCATCTGCGCCTCTTCCCAGGCGCGTCTCTAGGCTGCTTCCGAGCTACGGACGCTCTCCGTGCCTACCAGCCCTTCTTCCTTGGGCTCCCTGCCGGGGGTACACCCACTTCCTCCTGCAAATTACGCCGCAACTCTTCTCTCCCTTTCCTCTCGCTCCAAAAAGATTGCCATCGTATTCCCGCCGATTCGGGCTTCCAGCCACGTTGTGATCCACTAGTGAGGTTGCCATCTCGGATGGAGGCATCGCAGCCTCCCTCTCTTGCTCGCTTTGAACTTTGCGCGACCAAAATAAAAAGATCGCCTGCCGTCATGTTTGGAGCTGCCACTTCTGCGTTTGGAGCTCCAAATGGCGACCGCACTCCAAACACGGAAGCGGCAGCTCCAAACGTGGCGGCGTAATGGGCAGAAGGGAAAGCAACAGCGGCGGGTACCAAAGGTGTCTGCAGCAAAGGTGGGAGTAGGGAGCTCTCTGTGCTTGGCCATGATCGCCGTTAGGAGCGGCTGGTGGCGAGGAATTCGCCCGCCGGGCGCTCCTAACGGCAAGTCTCCCCACCCTTCCCCTTATTTTGCATATTTTAAAATAGGCCTAAATTTGGGGGAGGGGCTTAATTTGATTTTATGCCCAAAAAACATGCTGGGCCTTCCTATTGGTGGAGGCCGTATTGTTGGAGAAACACGGTACATACATACATACAGACTTACTCTCCTGGAGGAGCGTTCTACTTTTAACCACAGGGGAAGGCATCACCCCAAAGTACAAATATAACAATAATATTTTTTTAAAAAAAATTAAAAATTAAAGTCAGAGGCAAGAGAATCAGTCATCCACAATGGAAGGTGACAACGCTATCCACTCCAAGACAAATAAGTCCCGAGATAAGCCAGTGGGCCCCAAAAAGGCCTCTAAGGCAGTGGATAAGGATGCCCATAGACGGCACCTAGCTTTGGAAAGGCAATTGCAGAAACGAGCCAAGGAGGCAGACAAGATGGCTATGACACAATAATCGGATCAGGACCCAAGTCCATTGTTGGGGCCCTTGGACTTATCTACCCAGCCCAGGCAGGCTGTTTCTGGACAACCTCCCATAGGCACATCTCCTCCAATGAGCACTGCCCGGCTAATCCCAGAGGTAACCTTCACCCCTACAGTCGCCGGCCTAAGACAGGAGGAGGGATTACCTGAGACTATCTCCATCGAAATGAGGCAATGGATGGAGATGGCGATTCAAAGGGGCATTGTGGCTGGAGTTCAGCAATCCATCAGGACCAGATACTTCTCGGCCACTTCGGATGCGGGATCCCTGTCTGCTCGATCCTTTGCGCATATGGGACAACATCAAACCCAGGTATTCCCCAATATTCCTAACATACCAGCCCAGGGTCTTCGGGAGGAGGTGGAATTAGATGACCAGGATGTTCCCATGGAGGTGGGGTCGATCCATCAGATGGACTTGGGGTTGTCAGAGGCTGACCCACTAGAACGGGGGAATGTCGGACGACGAAGGCCTCATTCGGACCAACCTACCTTTTCTGGCCTTTTTCACCCGCACCTCTTTAAATCCTTACTGTTCAAAGCAAAGAACACCGCTAAACTAGGCACATCAAGCCCTCATCCATTGTCAACAGGGTCTCAGGACGAACCCGAGGATCTAATATTCTCACAACCGGCTAATGAGGCAGAGACTATTCCTGTCCCTTGTATGTTTGCTGAATTAGTACAAAATCAATGGGCATCAGCAGCATCCTACCCAGCCCCAACAGGGTACGATAAACGATATTATAATTTGGCACCAGAGTTTTCAAATTTTCTCAAAACTCCGGAAGTGGATGAGCCCATTGTGGCACTGGCCTCTTCTTCAACCTTTCCCAACGAATGTCAGAGCCCACCAGGACATAGCTAAAATTATTGCAGCGGCAGAATTCTCCGCCAACGCCACATTTAATGCAGTCAAATTCTCGTCTAGGGCCATAGCATCTCACGTATCAGCACGGAGACTGCTATGGCTCAGGCATTGGCAGGTGGATACCAAGCATAAATGCAAGTTGGCATCAGCCCCAATATTGGGATATAAATTATTTGGCAGTGTCTTGGAGCCCCTCCTTATAGAGAACAGAAACAAGAAAAAGTGCTTCCCCCTCTTTTCTGGAGGTCTGAAAACAGAACGCCCCAGTCGCTTGAAGGATTCCTTTCGGCCCTACTATCAAGGCCCATGCGTTGCCAGATCGCAAAGAACATCAGGCTACAGGCCCAGTTTTAGACAGGATAGGTCTGAATCTTCCGATAGAGATCAGCGGGGAGGCCAAAACAAGAAACCCCAGAGGCACCAGAGTCCGATTTTTTCGTCGCCCCAAGTGAGTCCTTGACAGCAGTTCCCATTGGAGGGCGGCTAAAATTGTTTGCTGATCAATGGGACAGCTCCACCTCTGATGCGTCAGTCAAGGACACTATTAGGTTTGGTTTGGCGCTAGAGTTTCAATCCTCCCCCCCGAACTTTTTCATTAGGAGCCCTAGGTCCACGGACCCCATTAAGAGGGCGTTGATGCAGGAGGCTATCAATCATCTTCTACATATTCGGGCCGTTAGAGAGGTCCCATCTGAACAGCGGGGTCAAGGCTGTTACTCTCTATTGTTTGTGGTCCCAAAGAGTTCGGGGGGCTGGAGGGCAATTCTAGACCTCAAACATCTGAACAGATCATTGGTTTATTGAAAATTCAAGATGACTACTCTCCAGTCCATTCTGCTCAGCATCAGAGAGAACGATGTCCTGACCTCTATAGATCTCCCAACTAAGATCGACCCAACTGCCCCATCAATAGGACAATTATTGGACTTTTTACAGGAGGGGTTGACCAAGGGCCTATCTCCAAATACTTTACGCAGACAGGTGGTAGCTTTAGCCTTGGTGATAGCCTGGGGTGACCTCCGTTCCATAGCGCACCATCCACATGTCCGCAGCTTTCTTATGGGTGCTGCAAACTTACGACCTCCTGTAATTCACCGCTATCCCACCTGGGACCTCAACAAGGTGTTAACCGTACTTACAACTGGCCCGTTCAAGCCTTTAAGAACCACTAGTCTTAAATTCCTGACATATAAGGTGGCCTTCCTAATTGCAATCACATCAGCAAGGAGGATTTCCGAATTGGCAGCATTGTCGATGAGAAAGGACCTGTGCGTGTTTCATGCAGACAGAGTGATTCTCAGATTGGATCCATCATTCACTCCTAAAGTAAATTCAGCCTTCCACAGAGCACAGGAGTTGGTGCTTCCAAATTTTTATCCGAAACCATCTCATAGACTGGAGCATCAATGGCATCGACTTGACATTCGAAGGGCCTTAAGCATCTATCTAGACCACACGGCGGCATTTCGAAAATCTGAGGCTCTATTCCTATCCTTCAACCCATCCACTTTAGGACAAAAGGTGTCATCAACGACCATCGGTAGATGGTTGAGAGCCACCATAGCTAAAAGTTACGAATGCCAGTCCATCTCAGTTCCTAAGGGCATTACAGCCCACTCGACAAGGAGTGCGGCAACATCAGCAGCATGGGCCACACGGGCTTCCATAGACGAAATTTGCAGAGCGGAAACTTGGGCTTCACCATCTCCCTTTGTCAGAAATTATAAAATTGATGTCTATGCCTCAGCGGACGCTTTATTTGGCAGAAGAGTCCTGCAGAGGGTCCACAGAGTTTGGGAGTGGATTTCGATCCAGACGGAGTCCCTCCCTAAGGACAGGCCAAGCTTTGGTATGTCCCACTTCTGGATGCTCTGAACAGCTCATGGGAGAAAGGGCGTTGGTACTTACCTGATACGCCCGTTCTCTGTGAGTTGTGAAGAGCATCCAGCCCCACCCATTTCTTTCCATCTGGGGGGTTCCGTTCCAGTCAGGGATCCAGATTAGGTGATGAGTTCTGGACTTTGGCACTCAGTCTTCGCAAAACTGGGGGATGCTGGGGAGGTGTCCCTTGGAGGAGGAAGGAGGAGCGTCCCGGAGTTTTAAGCCCAGCCTTTCCAGAAGAGATTGAAGCACCTCCCACTTCTGGATGCTCTTCACAGCTCACAGAGAACGGGCGTATCAGGTAAGTACCAACGCCCTTTCTCTTTACAATCCTAGTCTCCGTCATCCCAATATTTTGCAGAAATTACAATTGCAATCATGTAATTGCCATTTGCAATCTTCTTTGCTGGCTTCCCCATAAAGTCATTGGGGAAGCCAGCAGGGAATATTACAAGCTGCTGCTGCTGCCTGCAAATGTCTCAGGGCTGGATAAAAGGATGAGTTAAAAGGCTTGTGGAACGATCTCAGTTTTATGCCTGCTAGGATTGCCATAAGCTAAGCTAATTCTTTCAGCAGGCAGCTGTTCCAAAAAGAGACAAGAGGAAGCTTAAATCTAAGCAGGGTGTTCAGCCCCTGAGCCGAGAGGTAATGTGGGTAAGGAGGGTGGGAGTGCTCCATACTTATTCTGTTAAAACAGAAAATGGTTCTTATACTCTTATTCTTAACAAGAGAAATAGTTTTATGATATCAAAACAGGTGTTTGTTGTGCCTGGAAGTTGCCTTCATTGATTTGTAAGAAGAGGAAGCTTAGAAGTCCCTGGAATGTACACTTGAAATTTCAGACAGTTATTCCTACTTGTCACACTATGGGCAGAATTAGCAATGCTTAATTACAGTTTGATAGTACAAATCATATTGTATGTTTTAGATCAAGATAGGGCAAGAAATACTACTGGTTTTGTGAACAGTAGATTTTTGTATTTTGAGTAATTTATCAAGGTTCATCTTCTAGTTAGAAGGATTATTCTAGATTGACAGATATTAGTCCTTTTTACGTAAAACTTTTTTCATGTTGTGATGTTCCTGCGTGGCTTATATGTGTGCATCACAATTTGTAGGACTTAATTTGCTTTTCTTATTCACTGCTATGTGTTTTGATTATGCTATACACAAAGGCGCGTTTTTAACTTGTACAACAATTGCATTAGTAAAAGAGAACTCATTGATTTATACTGTATGGTACACTTTCCCCTGAAGTAACTCTTGAGACATTTTAATATTTTTAATAGTTACTGGAAAAGTATATTCATTATTTCAGTTAGGTGCATTGTTGTATTTTAATCTTAACTTCAAGGAGAAAAGGATTACCCGACTGGTTCTTGATTGGATGCTGAATGTCTTCCTCCATTACTTCAACTAGTGCTTGGAACCTTTTAAGCTTTTTATAGTTCCCACTTTAATGAATTTTTGTATGCATTTTTAATAAACCTGGCTTTTATCAGCCATTATAACTAAGTCAATTTGCATGTTTGAGTGTGATGGGAAACCTTTCATTGATAACCTATGTTTTATCTCGTTATGCATTCTCAAGGTGTATTATGTTACCAATTTGATAAGATAATTGAAAGCAACTTTTTTTTTTTTTTGCAGGGATCCTAGGCATAACAATGAGAGAAGATAAAGGTCCAAGAGTGGTTGATTATTTTGTAGTGGCAGGTCTCACGGATACATCAGCCCTTCTAGATCAAGAGGGAAATCGCTCTGAAACCAAGTCTTTTGGTCCAAAGGCTCCAATCACTGACCTTGCAGTGATCATCAAGTCAGCAGGTGAAACTGTTCCTGAGGGATATACATGTGTAGAAGCAACTCCTACAGGACTTCAGGCCAATTTGAACTATGGAAGTCTTAAAAGTCCGGAGCTTTTTCTTTGCTACAAGAGAAGCAGGGACAAACCACCGCTTACTGACATTGGGTAAGCTGACATTGAAATATTTGTGGGCATCAGTATTGTGATGAAGGGAGAAAGGATCTGTTAAAATGGTTACAAGCAGTTTCTTAGTTTGTAAGAAACTAAGTTAGTTACTTAGTTTGTATTGTAAATCTATTTATTAGCTATGTGCTATATAAATTATTCTGATTCTTTATTTTGAAGCAAATTGGATGGTTGATTTTATAAATGACTTCTGGTGTACTGTATCTAATATTCATTTGGTCATTCATCTCTATAATATACAAAGTTCATAAAATACTCCAAAGTGGACATGCCAGTGACTAGTTTTGAATTTTAGGTAGCCTACAATCTATAATAATTGGGCAAAAAGGAAGCAGTTGCTAAGAGGTGATAGTTGATTTCCAACCCGTCCCCACCCCTTAAGTTTAAAGTATTTTAATTGTAGGAAAAATACACGCACAGAAGATGTGGACAAGGATATGCTGTACTATATACAAATGATAATAAGTATGTCATGTAACAGAAATATATTAAGCTTAATATAGGTGCAATATGATGACATAGTGATTTATTTATAGTTGTGGGTAGTTTCTACCATCAGTATAGCATTACGTAGGATTTTGAGCCACAATATTTTGAAACATGAATGCTAGAACAATACAATAATTGCAAAACTGTAACAAAAAGTTATTGTGAAACCACTGGTTCTAGTCTAGCTGATAATATCAGATATTATTTTGTATGGATTGCATGCTTGTCATTGCAAATCAATTTTAAAAAATGTGAAATTACAGGTACTTGTTTAACTGAATCATATACAGGCAAATAAACGTTCATGGACATTACACCAGTGGCCATGTTATGTGCCCAAATTTTGTCAGTGCCACCACATGATAAATAGAACAATACTGTTGCTAAACATGTACTATTTTGTGATAAATATTACTAAAAATATTTTGAGACTTTTTTGTAGTATTGTTCACTTTAAAAGAAATAATTTGGAAATCCTTTGGCAGACCTCATGTTGTATTAATTGGTTTATACGTAATGGGCTACTCTTTTATGTTGATAAGCATAGTATTGCAAAGTAGATGAAGATGTTGCACAAAGTAAAGAATTAAAAGATAGCAAAGAGACATGAAAATTGACAAAACTTTGTAAAAGCCTTCCCCAACTTTGAGGCCACCAGATGATTTGAGATGACAGTTCCCATATTCCTAAGCCAACATGGTCTGAGAATTTGGGAATTGCAGTCCCAAAACTTGTATCTAGTTGCTATCAGATTTATAATCTGCCTTCCTTTCATGAACTCTTTTTTTCTCATAATAGCAACCATTTGAGATAAGTTGGGCTAAGGATAGGTATTCCTCGACTTGGAACCACAAGTGGAACTGGAATCTTGATCGTTGAACAAAACTGTCTTTAAGGATAGTGTGACTGTTTCACTCAACAACCGCAATCTTAGCACTTTGTACAAGCTTCCATAGACCTGAAATCCTTTGGCAAAGAGCTTTTTCAGCCAATCCCCAGAGATAAGAGGGAGTTACCTCAGCACGCAGGAGCAGCTGGTTGCAACCTTCCCTGCTAGCTTCCCCACTGGTTTTCTGGGGAAGCTGGCAGAGAAGATTGCAAATGGTGATCACATGTTCATGGAGAGCTTGGCATCTGGTCATAAGTGTGAACAGGTTGCCAAGCACCCAGAGTCTGAGACATTTTGTGATGGTCAGAAGTGCTTTACAGGCTGTACGCTTTCTGAGGTCATTGTTAATTAAAGCCATCATTAAATGACCTATGTAAGTCAAAAACTACCTATCATGACTTATCTAAAGTAAGCTTTCCTAAATGGAGGCAGTTTTGAACCTAGCTCATCCCTGGTTTAACCCAACTCCTTTGCTTTAAATAAAAGGATCATATGCCTTTCATCTTCAATTTTAAGATCTTTTAACCAGAAAGTTTTATGGAGTTCATCTTATCTGCCTGTCTAATATGCACTTGGAATTATTCCAGTGTTCTTTGTCTTGGGGCCGACTATTGTGTATGAGAGAAGAATAACTGAACAGTTTATTGAATAGTAATATTCCTATGTGTGTTATTTCCTCTTATCTGCAGAGTTTTATATGAAGGGAAGGAGGTCGTAAAGCAAGATTGTGAGGTGATCCAGGCTACTCCCTATGGCCGCTGTGCAAATGTCAATAATAGTTCAGCCTCTTCCCAGCGAATCTTTATCACCTTTCGGAGGGCTCTTCCAGTGCGAGCTCAGAACTCCTTGGCTGTCACCGACATATGTGTTATTGTAACTAGTAAAGGAGAAACCCCACCTCACACTTTCTGCAAAGTTGATAAGAATTTAAATTGTGGCATGGTGAGAATAATACGTTATCTGAAAAGTTGCCATTCAAAAAGCAGTATGTGGGGGAAATGTGGAACCTATTAGTGCTGCTAATATATAAATATACGTAAAAAGGGCATTTAAGTCAGAATTCAGTTTGTATCACTTTAGTTTCCACAGCTTTGCTTTTTTTTTTTTTTGTTCCTAAACTATTGTTGCCAAAATCTTTGAGATAGGCAACTGTTACCGTATTTTTTTTGGTGGGAGGAAAAGTATGTATTGAACTTTGGAAGATTGTTGGTTTATGAAAGGAAAAAGATGGTCTTTATGTTTGTAACACATACGAATTGGGTTACTGAGTGAAAATGAATAATAGCTCTGTTTATATATGTATTTACAGCACATACACATACATACGTTCTTATTGCATTTATATTCTGCTTTTGAGGACTTTATGTACACAAGAGTTTTGTTAGATATGTGGGGCTGAAAAACAGTGACTGATCCAAGTCATCTTGTGAACTGCATGTTTGAATGGAGAAGTCAACTTGGGTTTCTTCATTATCTTAACTTTAACCATCCTGTTACACTATATATCTGCCACATTTATTCATTGTGGACCACAATTTAGTCAAGTCTTTCCAAATCCACATTAGACATGAATCAGGCCAACTAAAGATTGCAATTTGGTCTCGAAGCTTGCTTTAAATCAGCATATGCATTTTTAAAATGGGAAGGTGAAAAATTAGAGCTAAAATTAGAGCTAACTGCCTTTCATATATTAGCATACATGTCTCTGTAGCTTTCTGTGAAAAATATTTACTACCATATAGGAGGGAATTATTAGCAAATACCAAGTTTATTTGTCTTGTGTCTTGGAATCTGTAAATATACAACTTCTAATAATAGCAGAATCAAAATTTTGTGCTTTATTTGGGTTGTGGTTAATGTTGCAAATATGTGATTATGTATTATGAGCCAAATCTTTATTATTATTATTACTGTCTTTAGCATTAGAAGGATTAAAAATAAAATAATTCCTGTATTATGGAAAATGTTTCTTATTTGTTCATTACAGTGGGGTTCCAGTGTATACATCTGTTACAAGAAGTCAGTTCCAGCTTCTAACTCAATTGCATATAAAGCTGGTAAAGTATTTATTTTTATAAATTGCAATATATTAGGAGACACTAATATTAAGACAGCATTTTGTAATACATTAAACTTGCCTGTTAAATAGTGAACTGAAATTGCTTGATCAAAGAACATTCATTAATCCTTTTGACTCATCTAAGGTGATCCTTAGATGAGGATCCTTAAAAATAGTTTTTGAATATATGATGTTGTCATGAAAAGATTCAAAACTGTTTATATTCTCTTTGCTGTATCTTTCCATTGTATATCTTTATCAGTCATGAATTGCATGATGAAGAGCCTTATCATTCTAATACTTTTCTGTATATAGTATTGGAAACAAAACAAAATATATAAAAGAAACTAGTTGGAAATTTAATCTCCTTATACTGAACACCTCTTGGTGTATAAAAAGTCATTGCAATGAAATGAAGGAGAATGGTCAAGATTTCAAGAAATAATAGGGAAACTGAATTTTTTGAGTTAAAACATGGCATTCTCCAGCATGCCTATGGAAAAATCCACACATATGGGTTGAATCTGCCTTACTGCCGAGAGACTGAGTCAGCAATCTTTGCCACGCCTCCTCCTGTATGGCTAGGAAGTCCCCAGTCACGACTCAGTCTTGGCCTGAGAGAGACGTGGCAAAGGTTGGCTTCAGTGATCGTTTTGGAAAAGCAGCATTCTTCATTGTGTGGATTCTCCAGGCAACAGTTGATTCTGTAGCCTGTTCTTTGCCCCGTTTATCATGCGGCTTCCCCTGAATCACCAATAACGGTCCAACAGCCAGGCATAGAGGGGACAGCTCTTCATTAATTTTCACCCCTTGGGTGCGCTGAAGAGCCACAGACGGAATATCCTCCTGTGCGTCAATTGCACACCCAGGCTCGCCTGAGTAAGTCCAGTAGGGGCAATTTCATTAGAGGATGTGTTCTTTGGGGAGATGCCTCACTGTACTTCAGTCCCTTGCATTCAGACCATTCAGCAAAACATTTGATACTCAGAGGAATCTTTTGGGTGAATTATTGAAAGGCGAGGGGGTATTTTTAAATTTAATTTTATACCATGTGGTATTTAGCTTGTATACTCTTTGGCATTTTTAAAAAGTCAGCATTCAGAATAGAAAGAACAACATACTGTTGTGTATGGACAAAATACTTATTTGTTTATTTTCATGCTTTAAAGGTTTAATATTCAGATATCCAGAAGATGACTATGAGTCATTCCCCTTGTCTGAATCAGTACCTCTCTTCTGTCTTCCAATGGGGGCTACCATTGAATGCTGGGATCCTCAAACAAAATACCCACTACCTGTATTCTCAACATTTGTTTTGACTGCCTTGTCTGCAGAAAAAGTATGTTTCGAGAAATGTAATATTTTGCTTTCATTTATTATTAAATTTCTAAATGAAAATATTACTTTATCCCATAATATTTATTTTTAAACTGTAAACAAATACATACATACCCCCCCACACGCACTATTCTCTCTATCTTGATACACCTTGGAGCATTTAGGAAGACAAGCCTAAACATGCAACAAATGAACATAAGGGTTAGCTCCTTTGTGTTTGCAGCTAGTCCTCATTTAGCAACCACAATTGGAACTAGCAGCTCTGTTATAAGCAAAGGAGTTGCTGTGTGGAAAACCAGAGGGCTACAGTTGTGCTTTCCTGTCCCCCCACTTAGCCACACCCTGGAATGCTCACATGAGCACTGGGATAATTAGCAAGAAGGGAATTAATGTTTGCATTTACACTCATTGGAAAGGAAGGGGTTACAAGAGAGTAAGCAGGCACACAGTGGGAAATACACATAAAAAGTAATGCAGTGATGCTAGCAGCCCTGAGGGCACCACACAAACAGCTGTATATTCCCCTGTTTACTCTCTTGTAATCCCTTCTTCTCCAATCTCTCCATCCTGCAAAGGCGAGGGGGAGAAAGAGGTCAGTCACAAGACAATACAAGTGTAATTGAGATCATGTGACAGGACTACTGTGAAAGTTGGAAAGTGGGCATTGGTCATAAAGTCAGTTTTTCAGCACTGTTTTAACTTAAAAGAGTTACTGGACAAAACATTCTGTAAGCAAAAACTACTTTATTTGCTGCTTATACCATGTCTTTATTTTACCAATAAAATTTTGGGTAGAAAAATATTTAATTTATGTACTAGTTAAATAATCCTTAGTGTGTGTTTGTAATGTCACTTTTTGAAAGCCTTCACTAAAATCTTGAAATCTATCTCAAACTCATGGTGCGGGAGTTAGAGGAGATAATTGGAACATTTCTTATCTTTGTGTATCTTACCCTAACTGTTGAAGCTCAGCTGCTTCTCAATATGGTAACAAAGATTCTAACACAGATATTCAAATGCATGAATCAAGATTAAATATTCTGCTTAACTATGCCATTAAATTATCAATTAAATTATAGCTCAAATAAAAATAAGTTACAGCCTACTAGATGCTTGGATGCTAATGAACTTCTCATCTCTGACGAAGCTAGGTATTATCACAAAACATAATCCACTAATGATATAAAAATTGTGTTTATATTGTTAGTGTGAGGTTTTTGGTATCTAATTGATTGTGTGGAGGATTCAGAATGGGGAAATATTTTCCTTTCATTTTTTAGTTGATCAAGTGTTGTTAGTTTATCCAATTTCTGTAGCTGTTAATGCCATTCCTACTCTTTCCCGTTTTTACTTTAGGTATATGGTGCAGCTATCCAGTTTTATGAGCCTTATGCACAAGAGTTATTAAATGAAAAGCAACACATGCAGCTTGGTCTTCTGACAGCTGTAGAGAGAAAAAAAGTTACCTCCAAATCTATAAATTCCAACAAATGCATCTGCCTTCTGTCACACTGGCCTTTCTTTGAAGCCTTCCGAAAATTTCTGATGTTTATCTATAAGCTGTCTGTGTCTGGGCCGCATCCTCTTCCAATTGAAAAGTAAGTGACAGATCCCTCAAAAATATCTTCCCATTTCCATGGTTGTTTCATGTAACTCTCACTGGATGCTGTTCTTGATGACAGAATACTTTAAATGCTTGAAGTAACAGATGCTTTACCAAATTTCTTTACAGGCACATATCTCACTTTATGCAAAACATACCTTTCCCTTCACCACAAAGACCAAGAATCCTTGTGCAGGTAAGTTAGAAATTTGATACAGTTAAATAATACTATCACTAGCCCTTAGACTCATATACTGCTTCATAATGCTTTCTTTATTTTCCATGTATCTGATCAAACTATTCCTATAAATAGCAATAGCACTTAGACTTATATACTGCTTTATAGTGCTTTATAGCCCTCTCTAAGCGGTTTACAGAGTCAGCCCCCAACAATTTGGGTCCTCATTTTACCCACCCTGGAAGGATGGAAGGCTGAGTCAACCTTGAGCCTGCTGGGATTTGAACTGCCAAATTGTAGGCAGCTGGCTGCCGCAGAAGTAACTTGCAGTACTGCATTCTAACCACTGCGCCACAGAGGCTGATGTTAAAATGTTTTAAATGTTTTAAAATATTAAAATACCTCACTATTTACTTCTCTTATTGTAACGACTAGCATTGGAATCAGAAATATGAACTGATAGGTTGCATTGTTTCGATTTCTCAGATAAGGTTGAAACGGTGCAGCTCAAAAGTGGGGCATAAAGTGAGAATTCTGTGATTTGTAAAATGCTAGCGACTTATGTATTTATTAAATTTATATGTTGCCCATCTCACTGTCGAACAACTCTGGACAGCTTACAAAATCATAAAACAACATCGTATAACAACTAGAATATTAAAAAAAACATTCAAAAATTAAAGCATTGAAAATTAACAAAAAGAAAACTAGTTAAGAAAGGAATCAATATGTAAACAGGGTGGAGGTGGGATTTCCTTCGTCTACAACCATTTTCATAATGGGACAGCCTCATTGTGTCCCCAAGCCAGTCAATCAGCAGAGCCAGGTTTTCAGGCTCTTCTGGAAGGCCCAGAGGATGAGCTCAAGGAGCAGAGTGTTCCAAAGGATGGGAGCCACGGCAGAAAATGCTCCTCTCCTGGCCCCTTCAGCTAAAATTCCTTGGCTGATGTGGTGCCTAGCAGGCCCCTTCTGGAGCAAGTAGAGCAGGCCAATCCTACCGGAGTGAGACAGTTGATCTAATGTTTCCCATTCTTATTCTTCCCGACCCCCTGCTGACACTTCATGGTAGAAAAGCAGTTATGTCAAACCACCTTATAGAAATACAGTGAAAGTTTTTATAATTAATATATGTGAAGTGCCAGAGGATTAGAAATGCAAAATTTACAGCTGGTCGGCCATGCCTATCTTAGTCATGTCCGTTTCCTACGCATATAGTTGTAGATAATGCATATTTCAGGGGCTAATGTGATTGATAAATTAACACCTGATTGATTAGTTTGCTAATCTCAAACTGTCAAAGTTTGCTAATCTCAAACTGTCAAATAACTAATATTTGTTTTTTACAGCTTTCGGCCCATGATGCATTAATATTATCTCAACCAGTTTGTACACCTTTACCACTCAGGTAATAATAGTCAGTGGAGTATTTTAAAGATGCAGCTGAATGAATATATTAAGAGCCAGTTTACATAAGAGTAAATCATAATTTGTTTAGAAGCAAATGAGCAACATGCTAATTATTCAGATTTTACTTGCATATGTTTCCAAATTGTTTTTTGTATTGGACATATGTCCGTCTCCACTCCCCCGGTCACTGAACATAGTGGAATTTCACATTGATTTCTAACAGGAAATAGCTGTTTCATTGCACTGGTAATCAGTAGTACCTTCTCTGAAAAGCAGCCCTATTTAATCTTTTTGATTTTTTTAAAAAATGGACAGATTGAAAGAATTCCTCAATAGCCTTTGATAAACAGCTCTACTGTGAGTTAATTCCCTGATTTTCCAAGCTTTGTTGTATAGGACATAGAGAATGGTTTTGAAGGACAGTTTGAAATATCTGTTACCAAAGTAACGATCAAACAAATATGGCTTGTGCTCATTTCAAGAAATAAAAAAAACTTCAGACACCCCGCTCCCTAATCTTTTTTTCTATTATTTAAACATTCTATCTCTGTAGTCCCCATCTTCAATAAGTTTCTGTGATAATAATAAAATATGTTGTTAAGGGGATCAGATAGGTTTTCCTATTTTACTACTCAGTATATGATAGTCGCTGGAAGTTGGGTGGCATATAACTTTAACCAATTATTATTATTATTGTCATTCATGAGCAATGAATGTAACAGTCCTCAATATCCTGATCTCATTGTAGTGGGGCAAACTACAGCACTCTGCTTATGAACCTTGGACCAGAAAACTGTGCTACTTTACTCCTCTCTGTATTGTTGGAAGGCAAGATTCTACTACATTCTCTCTGTCCAGCTGTGCTGACTGGAGTTGCCGAAGCTGTGGCTGCTGTAAGTACTAATAAGTTTGAATATTTTGATAACCAAATTTTTATCTGGATTAGTTCTTTGGTATTTGTTGTCTTGCTTTGCAAACATTGAACACTTAATTTTTTTTCTTTTGTTTCACGTGACCTTCTGAAAAAAATTAAAGTTTTTTATGCTTGAACGAAATATTTAAATTGCAGAATAAATATATTTTGTTTATGTGAATAAGATGAAGCACACCTGGTCATTTAAATTGTTTATTTTCCTAAAGGGGAAATTAACTTGCAAGTATTTTCTATTAGGATAGTGTAAATGATTCAAAGCTTTTTGCTGCAAAAGGATTAATTAAATGCCTAAAGGAACGATTGGATCAGAACAATAGGCTTTCTCTCTTTTTTCCCTTTTTCCACATCTGTAAATTTTCAGAATGGGACCTTTTGGTTATTAAAGTCATTAAAAAAGCAAAAAAAAAAAGCAAAACCCTGCTATAATACACAGTATTTTGGTAATCTTCAAATTCTCTGGATCAAATCCATACCCACAATGCAGCTTTTCCCCTTCATTCCTTCCTTATGTTTCTGAGCAGATAGCATCCCCATCAGACAAGATCAGGAAATCAACTACACAGGAACGCTAAAAGTCCTTTTATTGTTATTGGCCATAATCTTGCAAGTCTGATTATGCTATACTCCTTTTTCTGCTTATAGTCCTGCTTCCAAATGTTATTTCATTCTCATCTTAAAAACACTTCAGCCCCCTTTGCTCAGGCAACAGATCCTACATATCTCCATCAAAGTTTTCTTCCTGATTCTCTGCAGAAGTCCTCCAGTTCTCAGAAGCTTATTGTCAAGCCCTTTAGGGAAGAGAAACTTGTTTGTTTTTATAATTCTGTTGCTATTATTTTATCATTGGAAAGATTAATGGGATCCTGGGCTTCCATTTTATTTAGTTTGAAATGCAGTTAGGAAGTAAACATACATGCTTTTTCAATGCATACAGAAGCTGCATTTTAAGAAGCTAAGAGTCAGAAATAAACTTTTTTGCTTTTATTCAATACTCTTTTAATCTGATTAATTATCTTTGCCCTCCTAATTTTTTTTTCAAGAATGATATTTCACTGTTTTCTTAAATTGCATGAAAGATTTCCTGAAGTTCATCTCCTGTATCTGACGTATAATATAGTTGTCCTCAGTGACCATATATATTTATTTTGGTTTTTGATTTTTATGTTATACACCATCCAGAATTACTTGTTAAGATGGGCAACTATAGAAATAAAAATAAATAAAAACTACTGTTTCATCATCCAAATGAGATTATATATAAATTCAGATTGAACATATTAGTAGGGTTAGAATAACATGAATACATCAGGCAGTTTGTGGTCAGGAAACTTGCTATACCACCACAATAGAAATAAAAATACACTTAGACTTTTGGTAGAACTTTAACTTTTAAATTTACTGTTGTTACAGCACACAATAAATTTAAGTGGTCCTAAAATAAAATACTTACAAAATAATTACAAAGACTTTTTTGCCGGCATTATGAATTATGTATCTTAGTCATCTTATATTTCTTTCATTTGCACAAGTGACTGTTGACTGGTATGGCTTACAAAGTAGTATTTAGATACATGAAAATCGCACGATAGTATCTGGAATAAAATTCTTATTAAAACCTATTATTTGAGCTTAAAATTATATATATACCCAGTATGTTTGATAGAACTCATGTCCAAGCAGCTAAATGACTTGTGTACACACTAAACAAGGATTAAATAATAATTTCAGATTCTATTTATGCGGTAATCAATTTGATTTATTGTATAATGTTGCTCACAGGTGCTGTGAAATTCACATGATCTAACATGGCTTGGTTGTTACCTAGATTTCATTATCTTTTTAATTGATGGGTTTCGTTTCATTTTTTCCTTCAGATGATCTTTCCGTTTCAATGGCAGTGTCCCTACATCCCCCTCTGTCCTTTGTCTCTGGCAACAGTGCTCAGTGCTCCTGTCCCATTTATAGTTGGAGTTGATTCACGGTATTTTGATCTGTATGAGCCACCACAAGATGTGGTTTGCATTGATTTAGACACAAACATGGTGTACATGTAAGTGTGTTTTTTGAGTTTTTTTTGTTCATATCCTTTGTCTTCATATATATGTCTTTTAAAGTATTTGATGTAAAATTTGAATGTTTTATTTTGCTCATTTTATCCAATCTGTGAAATTTAAAACAGACCAAAGGCCCATCGGGTTTATGGAAGTACAGGTAGTCCTCGGCTAATGACAGCAAGTGGGATGAAAATTTTATTGCTAAACTGTGTTGTAAGGTGTAGCATTGTGCAACCACATTGCTTAGCAACAACAGTACTGGCTATCGTTGCTATCGTTAAGTGAGGATTACAGAGTCACTGAGTCCCAGGTAGCTTGCCAGCAGGTTGTCAGGCAGATAAGTGACTGCTGCCAGGTGGGGAAAATTGTGTGGGTGACAATGAACACAACTGGGCTAGGCAGGACTGATGTTGGTCGAGGAGGATGTGCGGGTTGCCTGTGAAGCATGGTGCAAGTATGGTTTGCTTTGGGGTGGGAGTGGGGCTGCTGCCAGGCAGGGAAGGGTGCATGGGTGGCCCGTGAGGTGTGGTGGGGCTGAGGGGGGCAACTGCCAGGTAAGAGAAAATGGAAGCAACTTATTGGAATCCAAGAAGACTCCACACCTCTGATTCAGGTGACCCTGAGGTCACAGATAAAATCCCAAGTAACCACAACAGTTCTCAGAGAGTGTTACGAGCAGTTGACTGCAAAGGAAACACAATATTTTCCATTTCCTCCCCCCCATCATCCTGTCAGAATCTATCATTCTCCCCCCTCTCTCCCAGTCTCAGCTGTCAATAACTCTCCTTCCATCTCCCACAGCATCCAATAAAACTGATGAAGCTTCCAGGGTAAGAAGCGAAACATCTTCAGCCTTTTGAAAAATAAAAACTACTTTTGATACAACTATGGCCTGAATGACTGAGAGTCTTCACAGGCAACTTATTGGAGTGACTTGCAATCTTTCCTGCTAGCTTCCTCATCGATTTCTTTGTGGGAAGCTGGCAGGAACTGTCACAAATGATTTTCATGTGACTGCAAGACACTGCAACAGTCATAAGTGTGAGATGGTTGCCAAGCACTCATGTTTGGGATGACTGGCAGGAACTTTGAGAACCAGTCATAAGTATCATTCTTTCAGTGCCATTGTAATGGGTGGTCGCTGAATGAGTAGTCGTTAAATGAGGACTACCTGTATTTTCTGTGCTGTGAATTGTCTAGTTCTTTGTGGGTTTGGGGTTTTGTATGTGTGTGCTTCTCTCCTCTTCACTTCCCCATCAATTGTAACTTTTTGTTTCATTTCTAGTTCAGTGAGGTGCTTCTCAGATAGCTTGGGAGATTTTTCTTCCAACTGGCATTATAGAGGTGAAAGTGTGTGTCTGTGTGTCTGTGTGTGTTCTTTTCTATGTATACTTATGGGTACTATATTTTTCAGTAGAAAAACTAATAGACATCAGAAAATGCTGAAAATTCATGGACATAGAAAAGATTAATCTTTGCCATTATGAGTATCATCACATGAAAAGTACTATGCTGTCACCTGAAAGAAGAAAAATTGATAAAAATCTATTCCTTAAGAAGGAAGGATTTTTAGTGGCTTTTTTAACTTATTGGTGTTCTCATAGTTCTAACCCAGGGGTGTCAAACTCGTGTCGTCATGGCAGCATAACGTGATGTATAGGGACTTTTCCCCCTTTGCTAAACTGGGCAGGGGTGTGGCCAGTGCATGACACATGCGGGCCGCAAGTTTGACAGCCCTGTTCTAACTGGTTCAGTAAATGTTAAGTCATTCTTTGTTGCTCTGCTAAATCAGAGATGGAGAATTTGTCAAATAATGATGGACCACCCTCCCATCATATCTAACATCTGACTGACTAAACACTTTCTGGAAAGTCATAAGTTGCCTAGCTTTGATATAAAAATTCAAATAGAATTAATTTTGAGAGAAAATTGGTAAAATGTACTCTGAGAAAGAATGTCTCAAAGGTGCTTTTTTTCTTCTTGAAGAAAAAGAAAATGTTTCATTTCTCATCCAAGAAGTTTCATCAGTTCTGATGGCAGTTGCCATCAGAACTGATGAAAGTCCAGTTGCTTTTTGAAGGAAAAAAAGCATCTTTGAGACAACTATGACTATGGTGACTGAGAATCTCCACAGGCATTCTGAGAAAGGATGTGTGAACGAAGTCAACTCACACAAATGACATTTTTCAACTTTCTTCTGCCTCTGTGCAATCCACTGCATCCTTAATATTGTTCTTGAAAGTAAGGGACTTTCAAAATAATGTGGAGATGACTTTGTAATGAAGGAAGAGGAAGAAAGCAGCTGAAAGCATGTCAAATCTTTAAATCATCTTTTAATGTTCCTTTATATTTTTATAATGTGTATGAGCTTTCATAGAGCAGCGTAGTAACCCAGTGCTGAAGACTCTCGCGTCCAACTCAGGAGGTTGAGAGTTCAATCTCACGTAGTGGCTGATGTTTCTCTCCTAAGGTATAAAAAAAAATCTATTCTTAACTGCAGGTAGGCATCAGGAAGGGCATCCGGCCAGTAAACTCTCAGCTCCATCCAGTCGCTCCAACTCTACCCTGAATTAAGGAATTACAGGGTAATAAAACGAGGTTTTTTTTAAAGCTTTTATTCCTGGAAACATGTTACTATTACACAAATGTTTATTTAATGGCATGATGTTTCGAGGAATTGTTATCTTTAAAAAACAACTGAATTTTTATTGACTTGGAGGGGATATTTGTTTCTGGTATACTTTTGTTCCACATTAGGAATAGCAGGGAAGGAGTATTTGTGAGACAAAAGATTTTTGTTCTTGGTCCATCCGAAAGCAAGCACAAAGAGATTTTTGCATTTGAGTGAATCTGCATAAAGAGTGGTTGTGCAAAGATTGGAAGTTTTTATACCCAAACAAATGCAGTATCATCTGTCTGCATCAGGAGAATATCATCTGTCTGCATCAGGGGAATGTGAATGGAGGGTATGTGTTAGCCTGAAATTGCTCCTTCGTATTGCAGGAATACTTCCTGCAAAATGTGAACAACCCTAACGTTATCTCTTTCTAAAAGGGGAATATTCTTTCCCTACTTGTTTGTTCCCTTCTCTTGTTTCATATTTCAGTTCAAAGTAATCAAATGACATCAGTATCATGTGACATACTTTGTAGTATTTGTGGTAATTCTGCTAGGAAGGAATCAAAAGTCTTATGTTAGAATTTGATTAGAGCAGGTTTCTAAAAACCAATAAAATTCAAAAGAGATTGCACATTAGGAAAGCAATAAGGTTTGCTAGCGAACAACAGCAAGGATTTGCCAGCTTTAGCTTCCGAGCTTAGTTCGTATTGTTTATATACTACTACAGAATCAATATAAGTCTTGGCCCTATTTGTTGTGGCTAATTTCCTTTCTTTGTGCTGAGTTTTCATACAATAACAGGAGAAAGGGTGGAGGAAAAATTAGGAAAATATCGTTGTAAATCTAGAGCAGGAAATTTTGAATTGTTGCAGTCATTTGGCAAATCTATTACTTGTACATGCTTACAAGTTAAATAGTAATATTTTTGCTTGCAAATCTTCAAATATTAAGATTTAATAATAAGATTGAAAAAATTACACTATGACCGTTCAGATCTCACTACATGTCATGCTGGATGAGACTGGGAAGAATGTAGTTGTATCTGAGCTTTACAAATTTTAGATAAAAAATGACAATCATTTTGTCTTGTGCTATGTCCTTAAGCTGCAAAATATGGATTTGTAGTAAAACAATCCTCCAGTTTGTACGCAGTTGGATTTTTAAAAGGGACTGTGGGTTTGTTTACATTGCAAATATGCACAAATGGAAAACGTGTTTTATTTTGAACTTGAACAACTGGTCTGTGGCATAGAAACTCAGTTAAATTATTTAACTTTAATATGGGTCATAGTTCAGCTGAACCAAAGCATTTTGTTGTTGGAATAGCTCACTTGTTTTGCGTTTTGGCTGTATTGTAGAATACATCATCATCATCATCATTATTATTATTATTATTATTAATAGTGTAGAATACATAAGAACTATGAACTGATTTACAGAGTTAACAAATTCCATAAAATGACACTCATTTCATGAAATGTTGGTGTTCTTAGTTGAAATTGTATTTGATATTGTTCTGAATTTGTTTGATATTTGGTAGCAAGACAGTTTGCCAGCTCTTGCAATAAACTACAATTAGCATTGCTTACAAATGAAGTCATTTTTTAACAAAATCCTCTGAATAAAACATACTTTACACAATAATAGATTGCAGGATAGAATCAGCAAATTGTAAAGTAGAATTAAAAGATAATAGGCTATTTATAGAAGCTAAAATTACAGAGTTTATGGTAATAGCTGTTTTGAACCTTATTCTTCCTTGTGAAATAATATGCTGTTTTTTCCATCTCGGAAAATTGTTAAAAGGAGAAGTAAAGTTCTGTCAATTCAGAAACTGGTTTCATAAAAAGGAGCATGTAAAACATACAATTTGTTTGTTTACTTTGGAGTTTAATAAGGAAAATTAAAATTACAATATTGTATGGAATAATATATTTTTCAAAATACATTTATACAAGAGATATTCTGTGAATAATTACTGAAATCCAGCACAAAAATCTGAATTGATATACTGAGATTTAAGTTATATAACTATGTTTTTTGAAGGAGAAAGTTCGTTTGAATCCATTTCAACTCCTATCAATTAATAAAGCAGTATTGGTTTATTCCTAAATACTTTTATCATTTCTGTAGTAGAGTGACAGATACTGATTTGCCTAAGCAGCTTAATTCGTTGGTAAGGATGAATTTTGAACTGGGAATGTTTTGCTTTATGGTGTGTTTTAAGGTTCTGTGCTGTTAGACTTTCATGCCTTGGATTTTTGAAAATGCTCTAAGAAAAAGAAATTTCAGATTCAAATATATTTGGATAACGTTATACTATTTATGTACAAGAATTCAACTGTATGTTTGAATTCTAGAAGTCTTGTAGTCTTAATCCTAGTCTCCTTTTAGCATGGTTTTGTACAAAATCTTGATAGCTAATTGTGCTATTGACTTGAACAAGGCCATTTCTCATATTTAGATCTGTTTAATTTAATGACCAAGTGAGTTGTAAGTTGGCTTACAATGAGTGTTGAATTTTTAACTCTCTCACTCTCAACTCACAGACTTTTGAAAATTATGTTGAACTACTTAAATCTCAACATGAGCCATAGCGATTGCAGGTTGACTACTCCTGATTTATGTAAGAAATTATGCAGAATGATTCAATATTACTTCCCCCCCTTTCTCTTGCTTTCTTTCTCATGTGCTGAAGAACTGAAGCAAAGCTGAATGAGACTTCTATATCTGAATGAAACTTTATACTTTACTGACCTAAGCAATTACAATACAGAATCATAAATAAAAGTCCTGATGTAAACATGATTTTTCAATTTTGAGTCATTCTCTGCAGTTTTCTTTCAGCATACAACATTTTTTTTGCATACAGTGCAAAATTAACTTGCATAATATACTGATTCATCTTTGTTCATCCTGAATATTTCAGGTTTAAAATGTTTTGTCAAGATTCAGTGCCTGTACATGAAAAATTAATATTGGAGTCAGTTTTTCTATACAGGCAGCATTTACATTCAGCATTGCCTATAACTCTAAAACCAAGGATCTTCAAACTTGTGGACTTCAACTCCCAGAATTCCTGAGCTAAAATGACCGTGGAGGAATTCTGGGAGTTTCCACAAGTCTTAAAGCTGTCAAGTTTGAAGACCCCTGCTCTAAACACTTGATAAAAATATAATATTGCGTGTTACCAGATACAATTTCAAGCTTGGAAATAGGAGGCCAAAAATTCTTTGTCAAAATAATGCTGCAAATGCAATCATATCTCAAGATAAACTTTTATTTAGATACTGTACATTGAAATAACGTATCTAAATAAAAATACTCAAAGAAAAGTTGGTGTAGTTTTGGAATGAAATCTAAATTTAACTAAGAGGACTCTTAATGCTTACCAGAGAAACCCCAAAGTTGATTCAAGTCATTTGGCATTAAAACAATGAAAAGAGTTTTGGAATATTACCAGGAGAATGTAAATGCCTGTTCTTATTCTTGTTTCAGTATCAGCAAGCAATAAAAGCCGAGTGTTCCATTTTTTATATATTACTCATTTTGACATATGTACCTTTGTTTCTGCTGTATAGATCAGATGATAAGAAGAGTATGACCTGGAAGCTGCTCCCTAAGAAGCCTTGCAAAAGCCTTCTTGGAACATTAAGGAAATTGCACCCACAACTTGCCTTAGGTAAAACAAATAAGAGATTAAAAGGAACTAATCTTTGGAAAAGAAAAAAATTCAGCTGAACTGTTTGTTTTCCCACATATTGTTTGAACACATGGATAGAGGCAGAGATATGCAATTTAAAATGTTGACACCCATAGACTCTTTTTTTTTAAATTATTCCAAGATAGTTAAAACAATTCAAACACCAGAAAAACCCCATTTTTATAATTGTTCATAGAAATTATAGGAAGCGTATGAATTTTATTCCGGTTAACTAAGTAACCTGCTAATTTAATAAACTGCCGATTTAATAAACTGATGGTTGCAGCAACCTGTGATCACATGATCATCATTTGTGACTTTCCCTGTGACCTTCCCATAAGCAAAGCCAGCTTCCCACAGGCAAAGTCAATGAGAAAGCCAGGTAGTATGAAATAACAATTTTGGCTCAATCCCATCCAGTTTTATATATCTGTAAAGTCATTTTTAATACAGCTGATAAAGATTTCAATTTTTCTTTTCTTTTCCTTGTTTTTGTTTTTGTTTTATTTGTTTTTCTTCTATTTTTTTCTATGTTAATGCAAAATACAAATTTAATAAATATAAAAAGCTCAATTTTTGAAGAACAGTGACAAGATTTAATATGACTCAACCATGCTGTTTTACTAAACACCGTTATTTCTACAGACCACAGGTAGAATATAATGAGTTATATACCACAGACTTTATGAAGTTGAAATACCTAGTACAGTAGCAGAAATCATAAGATTTCAAAGCATACTTTTGAGAGTATAGAAATAGTAATAGCAATAGACTTATATACTATCCCATAGCACTTTACAGCATTTTCAGGTTGGTTTACAATATCAGCATATTGTCCCCAGCAGTCTGGGTCCTCATTTTACTGACCTTGAAAGGATGGAAGGCTGAGTCAACCTTGATCTGGTCAGGATCGAACTCTAGGCTGTGTGCAGAGTTAGCTAGTAATACTGTATTCTAACCACTGCACCACCTGGGCTTCTCCAAGTTCATTCTTTTTCAAACATTGCTTCTGTAATGTCTCTTTGGTGGTGAGCATTCATTTGACTACATTCATTTAATTAAGTATTTAAGTCTCCTTAATTTTGTATGCCTTATTCCACTCTAATACAGTTCACAGAAAGACCCAAGAAGGCTCTGCCGTTGAGATGAAGCCGATAGAGGCAGATTTCTCCTGGCAGAAAAAGATGACGCAGTTCGAAATGGAGATTCAGGAAGCTTTCCTGCGTTTTATGGCCTATATCTTAAAAGGGTATCGAATTTTTCTTAAGCCAATCACACAAGCACCTTCAAATAAAACTACTGCTGTGGATTCCCTGTTTGACCTTCAAGGTAAGATTGGGAGATCAGCAGAAATAAATGGTGGTTTTCAAATAAAATACTGGTCAAACTTCAAATGCTACAAATACTAGACTTCTCAGCTTGCCAGTTTCTTCTTTGTATGCAATAGAATAAAGACTAGAATAGAATAGAGTATGAGCTTTGCTGGCATTCAGGGCAGGCAGTGCAACAGAGAAGGCACATCTCCTCAGTGCCATTAGATGATCTTGTTTGGTAGAGTGAATCCAAAATACGCCCACAGTCCAATTTTGTGTGATGGGCAGACACAACTGGAGAATTGTTTGGGGGTGGGGGACGACGGACCTGTGAACACTGGCAGATAATTCCCTCTCTGTCGTCTGTTCTGTCTTGTTAAATTGAGCATAAAATGTTAAAGCTAAAGGATTGTCTTTGCTTGTCTAAAATGCTAAATTATATATTATAGAAGGTGTGGGATTAGATTTGCTCTTGAGTCACATAAAGTGATTCCATCAGCTGGAGTTCTGAAGAAAAATGCATGATCTCCTAATTCTCTAAGGAGCTTTTAAGAGCTCTAAATTTTTCAAGTGGATCAAGTTCAAAAACTATCAATAATACAATGCAGATACTAAAGAGATGTTGTGTGTGAAAACTCTGAAGTGGAACTTTTTTTTTGAAAAAACCCGACTCATCTGGCTATCATGTTTATGTTATTAAAAATACTGGCTCTTGGTGTTATATCATAAGAGCAGGATATATACTGAAAGCATTGTGTAGGGTCTTGTCGATAAATAGGTGTGGACCCAGAGTGTCCATATTGCTCAGTGTTATAGGAGATGAATAAACAGAAAAATGAAATAATTGTAATTGTAATGTATGGCTATTTTCTTTTCTTCCTTTCTATGTACTAGGATTTTTAAAAAGTAGAGACCGTGCCTACACAAAATTCTATACAGCTTTAACAAAGACCCAGATTTTTAGCCGCTTCATTGAAGAATGCAGTTTTGTGAGTGACAAAGATACAGGATTAGCATTTTTTGATGACTGTGTAGAAAAGGTAAAGATATTTATTGGGTAAATATATCATTTCGCTTTAAATTTGGTGCATGACGATTTTTGGGGAGCAGCATTTTAACTCTTTAAGATAACTGCGTGTTGTGTTTTATCTTGGAAATGTTCTAGTGTTATCCACATTAGATTTGTTCAGGGCTTCTATTAGGCAAGAAAATTTAAAAATTTACGCTATACATAATAGCAAAACATTGTGCTTTATTTACAAAAATTAAGCATTTATTTCTAATATTTATTTTAGCTTTTTCCTGAGAAAGGATCAGAAAAAGGAGATAAGGTATTTATTTACTTCTCATGGGACAAGAATTTGCTGATAATTAAGCATGTATGGTAATAAGATGGAAATGGAGGATGTGATTGATCAAATAGATGTTTGGGAATCTTAATATATCTTTTTTTCTAGATCTGCTACTTGAAAATTGAATGGCTGTTATATTAGTGTTTTGTGGATCTTTTAGCAGTGCTAGTGGCAAACAGCTGCAAGATGTGTACATAGTCATAGCTTCTTCTGCCTTTTTTTCTACATCACGCTCTGTGCTTCCAGTTGCATCCTTAAGGCTTTGAAATAGCATCGTGATATTAAAGTGTGATGTATTTGCAGGTTGATGTCGACTCAGCAGAGGATATCCGGTTAATTGAATTTGATGAATCTCAGAAGAGTGAACATACAGTATTTATAATGCCACCAGAACCACCCCCAGACGATGGACAGGAAAGATTACCAAAGTATAGGTATTCTCTTAATGGCATTTGGATAGACTTCTTTTTAGTTCCATCCAGCCTTTCCTAATTTAGATGGGTTTGGGGAGGTGGTCATGGTAGGTAGGAATCTTTGGAAAATGTGGTTCTGGAGACCAAAAGATCAGACAAGGATCTTTTATCAAGAGTGCCCATTATACTAAAAGTTAATCTTACTAAAATTACCGTTACTTTGAATTTTAATTTCTTCTAAACATTGAATCTAGAGAATAATTTTTTAGCCATCATGCTCAGCAGGGGTACACAAAACATGTGGAATTTTGAATAATTTAAAATTTGAAATGTTCTTTTTTCCATTGAGAATTTGCTTTTGATTAGTATTTTGGAAGTCTTTCAGTTTGAAACACCTCGGCTTTGAGTTGAAAACATTTTTTTTTAAACTCAGAACACTGAACAAAGATTTTCCTCTTGAATTGGAGTGGTTCAAATTTAGTACAAATTTGAAACATTTTATAAACCATATTCTGCTATTTTTAATAATTTCCTTGACAATGTACTCTAGCATGGAAGTTACTCATTGTTTCTTAGTTACCTGTTCCAAATAATAATTAAATTGGGGGTCCTTTGGGTATCAGAATGATTTCAGAAATTATGTTGATACGTTAAAAATATTGATTCCCTCAAATTCTTTCATAAGAAAAATAGTTCCATAAGGCAATATTGTGCAGTTGAACCTTTTGAAGTAATGCATCAAATTGCTTAAAGCTGTTCCCTGGTATAATCCATTTTTGTTCTTTTCATTTTGGAATAAGCATCCTCTCCTTTCAGCATCGTCTCAATTTGCAAGGGACTATTGTTTAGAATTGGTGGACCTGAAATTCATTTTATTATCCTATTATGGATGGAAGACAGTGTTATACAATTTTGATTTTCTTTTCCAGCTACAAGACCTTCCCTAAGTTAGAGCTTAAGCTCTTTGACAGACCACAAGATCTCAAACTTTCCTTGAAGAGGCACCCAGCTAAAAGCAACATTTCAAATAGTCCAGCGCTTATGGCAAAGAGGACCAAGCAGGTTATTTTTATTTTTAAGATACATTCAGAGTTGAAATAAGTTTGGGGAGGGGGGATGATATAATAAGTAGAAATGCACGTTCTTCTTTTCCACATTTCATGCTGTTAAAAGAGCATGTTATCTGACACTCCTTAAATTCCTTTTAAGATGTGTCTATTTTTACTCTTCTTCTTTTCTTTTCTTTTTTTTGCAGGAAATAAAAGCAGCCCATAAACTAGCCAAGAGATGCTACGCAAACTGCCCACAGTGGGCCAAATTCCTTTTCAGTCATTGTTACAGCTTATGGTTTATTTGTCTCCCAGCCTATGTTAGACTTTCACATCCCAAAGTCAGAGCACTGCAGCAAGCATATGAAGTTCTTATTAAAATGAAAAAAACAGATGTGGAACCACTAGATGAAGTAAGTTATGAAGTCTGCCGTGCTATAAAAAGATGCAGGCATATCTTTGTCTTGGAATAATATTTATATTTGCTGCCTTCTAGTCCAGTATAGATTGTATAATCAGGTGCTTTGCAAACACCCTTTGATCTGAGATGCAAAGGTATGAAGCATCTTTTTGAAAACTCAAAACAGCTGCTGCCTGTCTCCCAAGAGTGGTCTTTATGTGTATGCACATGCATGAATATGTAGAAGATACTTCTTCAAGGATAGTTGATAAAAGGAGACACTTGTTCATACTAAGCCTTTATCTAGTTGCTTACACATTCACACTGGGATCAAGAAAGGTTCTTGAGCAAATATATATATATTAGCCTACTGTTTTTCACAAAAAGACAACGTTCTGCAACTTTGGATTTCCAGTAATATACTTTTAATTCCAGTCAGTTCTAAATACGATAGGTTGATATAGTTTGTAAAACAGGCAAGCTACAGCTCATTTTAATGCAGTAAGAAAATATTTTGTTAACCACCTGCAATTGATATCAGATGACCCATGACGGTTTCTGTGCATTCCCAGGGTTACTGATAGAATTAAGTCTTATTATTTGTAACATAAATATCTATTGTTATTTTTTCTAGGCTAGATCTGAAAGAAGAGAACAATTTTCTGCTCCCTCTCTATTCTTTTTTTCTTTCATTTGGAGATATTTATAGCATATTGTAGATATCCCACTAAGAGAATAACATCTGCTTCATTATACTGTTAATATCCAACTTTCCTGTAATTTCTGGTTATGATCATTATAAAGTAAGAAATTTTATAATTGTCAGATTTATCGTGTATATATACGCACTTTTTTCCCCTGAAAATAGGGGCAATGATGTGTATGCGTGTTATCGCTCGATATAATGTTAAGAAGCCTGCGTGAATGCTGCTGGGATCGGGATCAAGGACACAAATGAAAGAAGGGGAGGGAGGAAGCAACCGAAGCCTGTCCTTCTCTCTGGGTCAGCTCTCAGTCGCTCTCTCTGCATTCCACCAGCACAGGAAGAAACTGCTTCAAAGAGCGGGAGCTTTTCCTGTCGCCGCAGCTTCCCTGAAGCGCCCGTTTCTCCCCCACCCCCACCCCCGTCCGCCCGCCCGCGCCCGCAGTGCTCCGTTCTGCCTGCCTGCCTGCCTTCGTTAATGGTTGAATCGGAACAGCTTCGGCTGAGTAAAAGAGGCGAATAGTTATTATTCTCAGCCGAAGCTGCTCCCAAACAACCAGAAACTAAGGCAGGCAGGCAGAATGGGACACTGTGGATTGAAGCGCGGGTGGGAGTGGGGGTGAAACGGGCGCTTCGGAATAGCTGCGGCGACAGGAAAAGCCCCCGCTTCTTTGAAGCAGTTTCTTCCTTGGATGGTGGAGCAGCGAGAGAGCGAAGCCTCTCTTCTCTCTCTCCCGGTCCTTGCAAAATTTTCTGCTTGAAACCGGTCCCTGGTACAAAAAGGTTGGGGACCACTGATTTACCTTATAAGTGGTAATAATATTAATAAAAAAAAAAAGTTCTGAGCTACCCTTATTTTGCTTCAAAGTTTTTATTTAGAAATTTAATTTTTTTTCTGAAATTTCCCTCTTAAAATGAAGATGCGTGTTATACGCCTGTGCGTGTTATACGCCGATAAATACGGTACTTGAGATTACATCATCTTACATTCAAATGCTTACTGTGCATGAAATTTTACCATGCATTTCATCTATTAAAAATACAGATAAGTAGGTAAACTAGTCCAATGTCCAAATGTGACATTTTGGAAAAGAAATGATTAAACATGGCACCATTATTATATATGACTAAGAAAAAGGAAATGGTTTCAGCTCTGTCATTTTCAATCTTCTGTAAATTTAAAAAAAAATCTGAAACTTGTTTCTATTTCTACTTGTACTGCAATGGAGAATCAACACCTTAGCTCAAATGCATCTTCAAAGTTTGGATAGCTTCACTTTTGTGCCAAGAACTTTTCCTTCAAATTTGGCCTTAACCTTGAAAGAAGTTTCAAGCAAATTAGAGAAGGGTTGCAAAAACAAAGAGCTAATCTATGAACACTCAGATAAACTTGGCAGTCAAAGAGAGATGAAGCCCAGTGCCTCAGTTGCCAGTTTGTCCAAGCATGTAGGACATTCCTCAGATTTGCACATGCATGCACACATCTGTTGCGGTAAAGTAGAGAAGTCACAATTCAGTCCCATTTTGCCTGGACATGCTGGCCTTCTTCTTAACCCTAATCTGGAAGATGTTCCTGTAAATTTCAGTAGGCACGATGTGTTTAACTTTAGATAGTTGTATGGGAGAATTTTGTAACTTGGTGTTCTTGGTTTTTTTTAAAAAAATAATGTGTGTGTGTGTACACACACACACACACACACACACACACACACACACACATACATACATACATACATACACACACATACATACATACATATGCATAAATAATGTAAAATATTTATGAAAACACCCTTTCCATAGGTAGTACAGGTACACCAAGTAGATTATTGGACTAAAATCAAGGAGACCCAGGTTCTAAAAAGTTCTGAGTCAGGTGGATGGGAAGGTTACTTACCCTTGGCCCAACCTATCTCATAGGATTGTGGAAATAAAATTAAAAGGATTTCTTTCCCCCCAGACCTCTTGAGCTCTTTAAAAAAAACAGATGATTATAAATTAGATGTGCTTAAGCAAGTTTCTAGTCACATTATTTTACCTGAATTAAAATGTCACAAAAATATACCAATTAATTGCAGTACAGTCCCCTTTAAACACTTAATCTAAGAAAGGATTGCAATGTTGTTGTTGTTTTGTAATGCTAAACAGTTTGTGTGGTTTTCTTTTCTGTCGATTGTCTTGCAGTAAAAATGGGTAGTTTTGCCTTCCTACAGTATCAATAGGTTTATTGATTTTGGTAGCAGCTGAGAGAATTGGACCAGAAGTTATGTATGGTATGAGTTAGGGATATTATTTTAATATGTGGGCAGCTTTCTAATTCAGTGACAGAATATCTCTCTGCTTTAAACTAGTTTTCCTCTGCTGATTGATGATACCTACCAAGAGAGATTTATATTGTAACAATAGTTACACTTGATGCTTTACTATCTATAAAATCTATACTCTTTACATTATTTATCAGGTGTGTTATAGAGTTTTAATGCTGCTCTGTGGACTTTGGGGCCATCCTGTCCTGGCTGTGCGGATTCTCTTTGAGATGAAAAATTCTGGCATAGAACCAAATGCAATTACTTATGGCTACTACAATAAGGTAAGCAAAGAATTAGCAAATACCATATAAGGAAGATTTATAACTTACTTCCTTATCACTGTTGCATAACAATGATATAATTCTATCTGACTGAGATTGCAGGGCATGGATTATAAAGATGTAAAGTATGGCTTTGGAAGTATTTTTCTTAGTAATTTCACTCTTCCAGGCAGTTTTGGAGAATCCCTGGCCTAGCAGTAATCGCAGTGGTATATTTCTTTGGACAAAATTGCGGAATGTGGTACACAGTATGGCACAATTAAGGCAATGTCTCAAAAAGTCTACACAGACTTCACAGGTTGCTTCAATACCAGGTAATGTCACAATCCTTGACTGCCATAAACAAATATAAATCCTTCAGATTAGTCATAAACTCTTATTACTGGGTAATGTGATTGCATGTGATATAACAGACACAATTAAATACAAGTACAGAGTATCAAACAGAGTACTGCAATGAGTGTGGGGTTATGTGCTGTTTTCGTAAGCGTTTATGTCTTAAGTAGCTGTACCATGAAGCAGGAGCTTTAAGATATCACTGAAAGGAAGGGGATGTGAAGATTTGGGCTTTGGATTCCCCAAAATAGCCCCTGATAAGCACATTGAGTAGGGGTGGATTGGTCTTCATTTGCCAAAAAAGGTCTTGAGTCAATCCTTCAGCAATGTTGTGGGTTACCATATTGCTGCTCTTTGTTTTGTTTTTTTAAACTAATACATTATTGTTCCTGTCCTCAGCTTCACGGAAGATCCCAGGTGGAAGTGATGGGGACACGGTGAGCCATGGTAGTGTGGATAGTTCTAATGATGCTAACAGTGGGGAGCACACTCTCTTCGTCAGAGACTTAGTCAGGCTTGATTCCATTGATAATCACTCTAGCACAGGTATTAGATCTGTTGGGGTTCACTAACTATGCAATGTCTTTCTAATATGCTGCTGGCATTAAATATTGTTTCTGTTACAAAGATTGTGTGTGATAGAAAGAGGAAAAGGTAAATGTTTTCTGCTCCCTGCCAATCCCACGAATAACAGAATCCAAACTGTGGTCCAGATTGCTTCACCAGGAAGCAGATTGCATGTATAGATCACAAGTTGGATGTACACGCTTAGGTTGTGCAGCTGTTGGAGATCGCTTTTTCTCTCTGTTTTTCTCTCTTTCTCTTGTAAGAGAAAAATAGCTAATCAGCGGGAAGAGGAAGAGACAAGGTGGAAAATGATCGTATTAGTTCAACATAAAGAATTGTGGTTTTATACTAACTTGAACTTTTGTGTTTAATAAACCTTTTTTTGGCCTTTCAGCACAGGTGAACTATATGTGAGAACTTACAGTGCGCTGAACCCTGATCCCAGGAAGATATATTTTGAGTGAAGGAGGCACTGATAAGAGTACTGCAACTGGTTCTTTTTATCTCTAATGTATATCTTCCTGGGGATCGTGCTGTATCCCAAATATTTATTTAATTGAACTTGGGTAAAATTTGTATGAGGGCAAAAGGAGTACACTGGGATCACTTTATGCTAAACATGGAATACTGTGTTTCAGAAAATTTCACAGTAATTTGCATTAGGTGGGGGAAATTCTATATTTAGCCCACATTTGTTGATTAAAGATAAGTTTGTAAAGGATTTTAAGTGCAGATGGCTGAATCTTTCAGAAAAGAGTTTCCCGACTTTCATTTTGCTATAAGTTACATATTTTAAATGAAATAAAGATCATATTTTTAAAAAATCCTGCTCTTAAATGTAAATCTAAATGTTGTCCTGTTCCTCAGTTTTCTCTACTAAACTTTCTTGACTTCCTTCTTTTTAAAACAATTTTAGTCTGTCTCTGTTTTGCGTAGATGGCTTCTTGTATTTGTCTAGTCGTAGATAACTAAATATTCCTTCTCTCTGATCCTTGTTGCTCTGCTTCTTGCTCTGTGCTGTCTCTTGGTGCTGCATTTGTCCTTGGCTGTCATGGTGTGGGGTGCAGACTTGTGTGGTGCGAATCCTTGGAGGCAGATGTGCATTAAATTCTGCTGTTGAATGTTAAACCCTGCAGGTAATTTTCCCGTGAATTAATGTAAATCAATATTAAAAGAAACTGGGTGACTTTTCAACTTGCTATTTTAAATAATAGTAAGTTGCTCTGGAAACACCCACCCACACATAGCATATATCTCAGATTTCATTCATTGATGGCATTTTGCTCCTTCCATTTATTATTTAAACAGAAAGATGCTGTGTTTCTTCAGTCTGGGATTTGACTGTTGTTCAAGTTGCAAGCCTTTTTACCTCTGGCCATGTTACTAGAGGAGTGTAGAGACAGTGTGTCACCATTTAGGACAGTATTTTTTCCCCCTCAAACATGGCAACTTTGCATACCAGCTGGAGAATTCTGAGAATTGAAGTTCCACACCTTAAAGTTGTCAGATTTTTAGGATATAAAACCAGTGTTTTTCAAACGAATTATATAAGAATTTCAGCCTCAAATTTCAGCATTTGTTTTTTTAAAACCTCTGAATCTGTTGGAATTATTGATGAATTATGGGAGTTATAGTCATACTTAATCTAGAAGCCACTTGGTTGGGAAAGGCTGTATTAGAATAAGAAAAGGACTGCTCGTGAGGTTATAAAGGTAGCACTAGCACAGCTAAGTTCTGTAGCCAAGGAGAGCAGGGCTTATACCAGATTAGTAGAGCTCAGACGCGATTAATACAGGGAGAATATTAATTTAGATACGCATATAAACAAGTAAACAACAGCAGTGAAATCATTTTACCTCAGAGGGAAGAGGGGCAAAGGGATTAATAAGGTCCCTTGATATGTGCCATTGGAAGGGCTGATTTATAAGGAGTTATAAAGCTGTTTTTGCTTTGGCACCTGGGTACCTATAGCACCACATGCCCCAACCAGGGTGAGCCTGGCTTATTTGGTCATATAGGGAGAAATTGCCTATTAGTGCCCCACTTAGAGGAGATAAAGAGACCTGAGGCTTCGCATTAGTAGTGCTGGTTCTGTAGAACTGCCTCCCTGTGGAAATGAGGCTGGTGACCTCCTTGAACTGTTCCAGAGCACCCTAGTTATATTGAGCCATTTCTGTTTTTTGTTTTGAGTTGTTTTATTCATGAGTTACTGTTAACTATGGCAATGTTTTGATTTTATGCTGAAGACTTTTTAAAAAAAATATAAATATCTGAGTATCAACCCTGAGAGTGATTTGATTGTAACTGATGAACTGAATGGAAACGAATGTGATTCTTATTTCCCTGTTGTGGGTTACCCGCATCACCTTCTGTTAATGTTCAACTATAATAATACACTCTGCAAGTTAGATCTCAAACATGCCTTTTACTGCACCTTCTGCTGCTGTTCTTTCTTCACTGGATTTCAGATATGCTTTTATTAATAAATTTGGTTTAAAATAAAACTTTGCAACACACATTTCTCGTAATTAAAATGTTATGTTCTGAGGGCAGAGAGAGAAAAGCAAATGGACAAGTCTTGTTTCTCCTTTCCTCCCCTTCCCCCCCTCCCCACAGGAGGCCAGTCAGATCAAGGCTACGGTTCCAAAGATGAACTTATAAAGGATGATGGAGACCACCTTCATTCAACAGATGTGCTTATAGAAAAAGATCTTGCTGCAAAAGCTGAAAACTTAATTGGAGGTGCGTTAAATGGATGGGAGATTTTTTTTCTTTTAAAACAGGCTTTCTAGAATTGGTTTTATCTGGCTTGATAACAGCACTTGTACAAAAGATCGAGTAGTTGATTACTAAATCAACACAGGTAGTCCTCAATTTACATTTGTTTAGTGACCGTTTGAAGTTACAACTTCACTGAAAAGAAAATGACTTATGATTGTTTTTCACACTTATGAACATTGCAGCATGCCCATGGTCATGTGATCAGAATTTAGCTGCTTGGCAACTGGCTCATATCTACGGTATGATGGTTGCAGTGTCCCTGTGGGTCATGTAATCAACTTTTGTGACTTTCTGAAAAGCAAAGTCAACGGAGAGGCCAGATTCACTTAACAACTGTCTTACTAATTTAACAACTGCAACGATTCACTTAACAATTCTGTCAAGAAGGGTCATAAAATGGGGCAAAACTCACTTAGCATCTGTCTTGCTCAGTAACAGAAATTTTGGCCTCAACTGTAAGCCAAGAACTACCTGTATGAAGAGGGAAGCTGTAATTATAAGTTGTATCCACATAATATAGTTTCTAAATCTTGGGAAGAAATATTTCCATTTTCACTCTTCTGTTTAGTTCTGGCATTATATTTTAAGGATTCAGAGTGGAAAAGATTCAGAGAAGAGCAACCAAGATGATTGGGGCTAATCTTTATTAGATGTGTTTTAAGCTGAGGCTGGACAGCCGTCTCTATGTGGATGGCTTGGATTTGAATTTGGATTCCTGCACTAAGCAGGAATTGGCCTTGATTGCTTAAATGGTGCTTTCCAACTTACTGTTTCCATGATTTTAAGTTTAATTGGGATCTAGTGGCTGAATTTACATTCTGGAATGTCACTTTTCAAGAGGATTGTCTTGGTTGATTGTGCTTGTACATCACTCAAAAGAAGGATTGGCTGGGTGGTATGCAGTGAGTTGAAAGACATTAAATAAGTAAAACAAAACAAAACAAGGAAAGCAGTATAAGAACAATAAAAAAGCATGATAAGCATGGTAAAAATCAGCCAGAATTAATACTAGCAATAAATTTAGCATAAACTTTCCAGTTTTAAAATAAACACATGCTTCTTAAATTGCTTAGAAAATAAAAAGAATATTCAAAGTGAAACTAAGCAGAACACAAGTCAGGTGAACATTTCTTTAGAAAATATTTCATAGATGGAGACTACAACTGAAAACAACTGAACAAAAGGTTTTAAAAATACAGATAAAATCTGGGGTTTTTTTAAAGTACTTTTGGGGATAATCTACTAACCCTACCATTTAAGAAATTCTATCTCTACTACAATTTCCCCCCCTATTCAAGATAAATACGTTGTTATAACATGGATGGCCATTTTATTGATTGGAGGGGTAAAGCTGCATATACAAATAAATGTGCTGTAAAAGGATTGTCTTGGTTGTATTTTTTGGAACACGATTTAGACCCCAGATTTACTGGAAAATACATGCTGACTGGAAGTTCTGGGAAAGTTAGTTAGGTACTTGCTATTAGATATGGTATTCATTTTTCTCTCAACTTTCACTAGCATGGAAGTCAACTCATTCTCTTTCTCTTTTCCCCATCTTCTGAAGATTTTTCTGGCACCAATGAATCTGCAGAGAAACAGCACTCTAATATAGAATCGCAAACCCCTGTGGAAGTGCCTTTGCATTCCTCAAGCAGTATTGTGAAGGTTCCCTCTGGTATGTTTGTTCTTCCTGGCAGGAAAAGCAGTGGTGGTAAGCTAATCAATATATTTGGCTTATTAGAAATAAAATTAGAAATCATTTATGCTGTGCTTGACTTGTCCAACAGAATGAATTTATTATGTGAAAAAATAATAATAATTAACTACCACCTTGCTTGGAACTTCCTATATCAGTGGTTCTCAACCTATGGTCCATTGACCCCTGAGGGGGGAACCGCGATGCATTCACAGGGGGTCTGTGAAGGCTTGAAGTAATGATTCTGATTTAAATCTTGAGTTAAGCCTTGGTAGTCTGTGGCCACAAAAAGTATTTAAAAGGGGTAAGTGATGAAGAAAAGGTTGAGAACCACTATCCTACATAGTACAGTGATACTTCCATGATTTTTAGGATCTTGATTAGAAGCCAAATAATGGAAAATACCTAATCTAAGGACTGTGGTACTCATTTAATAGATGGCAAGGATGATGATGATTTTTCTCTTACTAAATGTAATATCATTCCTTATATATATATTTATCTTAAGTTTAAATTGCAAGGGATATATGATTCCCAGTAAACTTTATAAAAATTGAATGAGGCTCATTTGATACATATGTGTTAAAACCTCTAATTTAAAATGTTTATCTGTCTTTCTTACTAATTCAGTACAGATCGGTGCCAAATTAAACTTGATTTAAGTTCTTCAAATGTGCCTTGCTAATTCTTAATATTAATTAAAAAAAAAAAAAAAGGTTCTGGTGAAGGAAACCAGCAGTCTGTGTGCCATTCCCCCCAATGGAGGTTAGCAATAACAGCATCCGGTTAATCATGTTTAAAGTGTGAAGCGTAATAAAGATCAACCTTGGTCTGGGAGATTAGTAGATTAGCTTGTAAGGTTGAAAAACATTTTGGAAGAAGGGAATGGCAAACTATATCCATACTATTTCCAAGGTGCGGCCACAAAATTACCAGGATAGGAAATGATTTCAATAATTAATATTTGGAAATAATCTTTCTTTCTTCCACTTGTTGGTTGGCTTCATGATTTACTTCATGACCATCTTTTTGGCTGACTTCATGACTAAGATTTATAAAAATAACACTTTAAAAAAAATCAGGAATGATCACTGTCAGTTTCATAAGGACAGGACATGTTTGGTTTTTGCCTGAAATGATGAGTTATACAAAATGTTTCTATTTTCTTTTGTGTAATGAAGTTATGTGTAGCATCTATGTGCACGTGCATGTTCTCCTCAGGGTGTGTGATTAAGTATTGGTTGTGTACCTGTAAGGGTCTAATCAGAGAAGAGGCATGTTTTGTTTGTCTGTGTGTGTGTGTGTGTCTGTCTGTCTGTCTGTACACACACACACAGACACTCAGATATGTAGTATGTATGTATGTATGTATGTATGTATGTATATAATCATTTTCTCCTTTGTGTGTTCACATACTGTATATACATAGAGAAACAAAGCATGATTTTTCTCTGATTAGATCATATTATTGGCTCAATATGTATTGAAATAGTCTAATTACAGCAGGGCCCTTTTGTCTGTTTCTGGTTTTGTTCTGCTTTTGACATACCCATGTGTACATTTCTGAGTATTTATGACCTGAAAAGCAGAGTAGGCTGCATAACTTTCACTTTGGGACATGTGACAGAGAGGACTTGGTAATATTCCAAACCATTACTCAGGTGCTTCTCCCTGAAGGATAGATACATTGCGGGGATTTTTCCGTGGAATTTTTTTCTCTGTAACTTCTAGCCACATTCTGTTGTCTGGGTTTCCTTTCATTCTGTTCAGTTCAAATTTCCTTTCATTCTGTTCAGTTTTCAGAGAATTATCCTGCCAGCGGGTAGACAGGCAGAGTCTTGTCCTCTTTTCCACATATTTTGCTACCATTCCCCTTAGAGAGTGAGTGTAAAAAAGAAAAACATGACCGGTTGACTAAAACCCAGCAAATCTTTTATGTCAGGGAGTAAGGATTTACTTCTGTGAATCTTTTTTTATGTGCCCTCATGGCAGACTTATAGATCTACAACAGCAATTATATAATTGTGGTAATTGGGAGAATGATTCTTGATAAATATATAACTATGTATTCCAAAAATTGCTATTTTAAAATGTTTAAGGGACACAGAAAGGTTGCTTAAAATATACAAATATAGAATCCCTACCCATTTAAAAGACAGTACAAGTTCTATGTCAGTGATATATTATTTTGAAATGTACTATAAATATTTTAGCATTAAATATTTCTCTTAGAGCCAATTAACATGTTATATTAGATTTATTTTGACAATCTTGATTTCAGCTGGCCATTTATTTTAAAGAAAAGTTTTTGTCCAGTCTCAAGCAGGACTCCATGCAACTGTTTTTCCTTACAAATTAACACTTTTGTTTTGATAACATGCTACCTCCAAAACACCTCCTGGTGTTCAAAAACAGAAACAGAAAAAACAATTCCAAAACAACCATAAAAGTAGAGTCCCATAAAACAAAACAAAAAAATAACACTTGAGTTAATTTTAATAATCTGTTACCTTGCAAATTCCTAAAAGAAGAAGCAAATTTTCAATAGTCACCTAAAATGAGTCTCAGGCACCAGAATTCTTTCAGTGTGGAAGACTAAATTGACCAATTTAAACATATATTTTAAAACCTGTAGCACAGCATTTCTATATGGTGATTTTGGTTGCCTTTTCCATGTTTTTTCTAATAGATGTATTTTTTAAAAAAAGTGCTTTATATGAGCCAATATTTTAGACACGGTCCTGTATATTTTTGTTTAAGGAACTGCATGCAGTCCACTGTTCATCGTTCAGGATCCTATTGAAGATTCAGTGTTTGATTGTAACACTTCTCCCAGAAGAGCAAATGAAAAAGGGAAGAAAAGGCAAAAACATTTTTCTGGAAGGACTTGCAGTTTCAGTACTGAAAGCAGAGCAGACATGCTGCTGAAGAAGAACAGCTTAGACTCTAACTCCAGTGATCTTGCCATAATGATGGGAGCAGATGCAAAGATCCTCACCGCCGCTCTATTGGGGGCCAAAACCTCTCCACCCCATATGAGTAAATCACATCCTTTTGATGATGCCAATGGCATACAATTCTTCTGTGGGTCAGACAGTCCCAGAACTCATGAAGAAGAAAATACATGGGAAACAGGGGCTAGCTCTTCACCGGTTGTGAAAGAACCTGGAGATCAATTGAAAAACGGACTCAGTGACAGCACGGTCGAATCGGAGTGCAGTAGCCCCAGACCTCCTGATACCCTTCAGTCTAAAACTGAGCAAGGAGAACCCAAAGAGATAACAAACAAAAGGAGTAGTTTTTATGGTGTAGCCAAGCCAATTGAAAGGGAAGGTGTTCAAATGGGTTTGGATCCGTTATCTTTGCTGGCCACGGAAACAAAAGCCATCAAACCCGCCGAGCCGGAAGAAAAGATCATGTCACCAGTTGTAGCACGCAATCTGGCTGAGGAAATTGAAAGCTACATGAATCTAAAAAGCCCCTTGGGCAGCAAATCTTCCAGCATGGAATTACACAGGAAAGAGAGCAACCGGGAAGAGGATTCCCCTAGTTCATCAGGGCCCAGTTTAGAGAGAAGGTCAAGCTTGGATTTCATCCCACTGCCCACAACACCACAGATTCAAAATGTTAATCATAAAAGTCCATATGACTCCAGGTCCAAAACCTTTACTGGAAGGCCAAAGCAACTGACTCTTTCGCGCACCCAAAAAGAACGGACGATAACTTTAACAGGGCTGGGTCGTTCTCCTCAGGCTTCGTTGGGTGCAGTTGTCCCCTATCTGACAGGGCTGAAGCTAGACCACATACTATCTGGGCCTAAAATAGAGGTCTTGAAAACTGGCATGAAACAAGCAGCTAATGTCGCCAGCAAGATGTGGGGAGCAGTGTCATCAGCATACAGTTATTCGGATGATGAGGTAAATGTTGTGCCGTTTTTTTTCCCCCTCTTCGTTTTTAACCCACCAATGTAAGTAGTAAGTTCAGTTGTCTCAAGTAATCTTCCCACAGTAGACTTTATCTTAATATGGCAGAGATCACCGAGATCTTACATTAATTGTTACTCCTATAAATTATTTCCCTTTTGTTCTAACACTATTTTAGAAGGCGCCACAAATGTCTGGGTCAAACTTTTAGATCACATTTATTTGGATTGCAAAAAGGAGGGATAATTCATTCCAGAAAAGGATTGTTAATCAGATAAATATAGTTGAATTTCACCCATGTCATCCATAATATTGTAACACAGAACACAAATTGGTTATATTGTTCTTATATTTCCTGTTGTAATCTGTGTTTTCTTAATGCAGATAGTAGGCAATTCATAGGCTGTGTCTGCCCCATTGAGGCTTTCATGCTGCCTTTGAATTTTCTCTTCATTTGCCAGCAATTTCCTAGGTTAATTTTATTTTGAGAATGTGAGGAATTTGAAAAGCAGGATTTCTCTTTAAATTGCATTCCATGTGTTATGGCAGCGGCAAAATGATAACCATATTTGCAATAGCATTCACTAACCTTTACTTTTGAACAATAAAATGACTAAAATTCATATAATCTGCTTTCTCATATGAGGTCCTGTGGATTTTTTTATTATTAATAAAAAGGAAAACCACAATAAATTTAAGATAATATTGCATGCAAAAAAGGAAGACTAATCATAAATATCTGTTTGAGGTACTTCACTGTCTCTTTTATCATATTTGTAGCACTTAAAGATAATAGTATTTCTGCAAAATATTCATTGTAAATAATATACTTGTTTTGGGGGGGAGGTTTTTTAAATCTCCTATATACACTGTGAAATCACCCAATCTCAGTGGCCTGAAAAGCATTAGGTATTATTCTGTTCCTTACCTACCAAAGATATCTTTACTGATTTCTTTTCTCAGGCTTTAATTTCCCTCTTAATCCATTTCAGAAATTTTTTCAACCAGTTATTCTTTGTCTCTTGAGAGATTTGTTGCAAACACATTAAACAAGAAGGCAAATCACACACACTTCAGGGCCTTGGCACTTGCATTTTCAATAATAATAACTAAATAGTGAACATTTTACATTAGTGTAAGATTCTGAATTTGTCTTTTACCTTTTAATAAAAGGAGGAAACCAGCCGTCCTGATTTTACCTTTCCTGCTGGCTTTGAAGATCATATATTAGGTGTCTGTCAGTCACCAAAAATAGGAATCCCAGGACTGGCTACCAGTGAACTTGCACAGAGCACCACAAGTCTTGGAAGCAGCAACAGCAGTGGAGACTTAGGGAAACCACACTATCCTACAGGTACCATAAACTTTGAATTGTTCATCAGGTCTATCCTTCTCCATGCAGAAATCCAGATTAGTACATCCCCAGCAGATGGCTGGCTGTGTTTGTTCCCTTACAAGTAGAGTGGTTTGCTCAATGTTTTAAAACTGTTGCCTGGAAATACCTGAAATTTCTTCTATTAACTGTTTATGACAGTCTGCATTTGGGAAACATGGTCTGGGAGAAAAATATATTGAAAGAAGCTTATTTGATACTGAGTAAATAGAACTTTTCCTTTTCTTTGTCCCCCAACAACTAATTGCATAAAAAAATGTTCTTTAATTTTCAAAACGGACAGGATGAAAGTTCTACTAAAGGGCTAAGCACTAAGGATTGCCAATGGATACGTTACATCAGGGTTGCTTTTTTTATTCAGTGGATACTCAATTTTAAAAAGTAGCATGTGTTACTTGGTAGTCCTTCATATAGAAGTATTCATACTTTCTAAAACTCTCCAAAATAAGCCTAACAGCAATTTCCCATCTAAATTCTGGCTTGATGATGAGTGGAAAAGTATAGCACAGAGATATGAAATGAAATGGGCAAAAATTTGTCCAATTTGAAGTGGCATCAATACTTTAAAAAATTTGGTTTCATGTGATGGGAAAACAATTATGAACCCATATCTCTGGGAGAATATAGCATCCCCCCGCCCCCAACAATTCTTTAGGTTTGGTTTTTAAAAAGCAACTTCTCAGAATCGTATGGGAATTTATTGCCTAATGAGATAGTAAGAGTTGTGTGTAATTTAATAATTTTTAAATTGTTCCACATTACTTTACACAGGGGAAAATCAATTTTCACGAGGTATGAAAGGTTTGGATTCTGATAAATCTGAACATGGCTCTTCATACAATACCAGTCTATCCAGTATCTTCCAAAACTGTGCAATGGAGGTAAAATATATAATCTTGAGTAAAGATATTGCTATATTTTATGCAAAATTAATTTTCTTTCCGAACATTTAAAAAAATAATAAACCTTAAAACATTTCTCTTTCCTTTGGAGAATACTGTTTTTGAAACAAATTATTACTGCAATGATTTTTAAAAGTATCTGTGCCTTTTCATTTGCATTCAATCCACTGATCCACATACACTGTCTGTATTTACTGTTAATACATACACCAATTTAACATGTCAGTTTTGCTTTGGCAGGTGCCTTCCAGGCACTTTGGGCTGAAATTCATTTTCAGTCCTAGTGTGAGTTGATGGGAGTTGCAGTGTTACATATTTCTGGTGCCGAGAGCTGAGAAAGATTGAGTCAAATATGTATAATATGCAGATTGAAAAAAATTAATTGCCTGTTGAAGTATGAAGTAGAAAAATATTTGAAATTGTGGAAATACTGCACTAAGCTAGACATGCTCCTGGTCAGTTAAATATGGATTTTTTTGTGTTCTTCATGAACAAAACAACTTGGAGTTTTGATATCTGTTTGTTTTCATGTCTTTAAAGAAAACATTTTTTTTTAAATAGGTCTTAATGTCCAGCTGCTCTCAGTGTCGAACCTGTGGTGCCTTGGTTTATGATGAAGAAATTATGGCAGGATGGACTGCAGATGATTCTAATTTGAATTCTACATGTCCATTTTGCAAAAATGCCTTTTTACCTCTCCTTAATGTGGAATTTAAAGACTTACGTGGCCTTGCAAGGTTGGTAGACATTGGTAGCCACTAAATAGTTTTGAGATACCTTCATAATTCATCCTTTGCAGATGATAACAAACTTGGTAGTCATCCAAACAAACATTTGGTATGCCGTTAAATTGTATCACATACTGGATATGGATAAGTTTCTATTTATATGGGGAAGCAGTTTTAGTTTTGTTTTTCTCTTCTGCTTAATGTGTGTTTATGTGTTATGATCTCTATTGACAAATTGGTCTATAAATTTCATTTTTAACCAGAGTGGGAATGCAGATTGAGTCCTCTAGTCTTAATGTAGAAATTAAAAACAATCATATTCATGATAAATTTGGAATAACCAGAAGTACAGGTAGTCTTCAATTTACAACAGTTCATTTAGTGACTGTTCAAAGTTACAGTAGTACTGAAAAAAGTGACTTGTGACCATTTTTCACACTTACAAAAGTTGCAGCATCCCCATGGTAACGGGATCAAAATTCAGATCCTTGACAACTTGCAATATCCTGTGGTCATGTGATCATGTAACAAATGTCTCGCTTAACAACATAAATGTTAGGCTCAATTGTGGTCTTAAGTCAAGGGACATGTATTACAAAGGACAAAATTATGTTTATTACAGTTCTTTCTTTTTTTGTAATTGTATAACTTTCTGCCTGTTTCTTTCCTTACCAGTTTGCTTTTGAAACCAAGTACCTCTGGTGATAGTTTACACAGCAATAACATTCCATTAACCACGGATTCTCTGGAACCGAAATCTGCCTCCATCCCTACCACAGATCTAATCAGTTTTTTAGAACCTTCAAGTGCCAACCAGACCATCAATGAAGAAAATAGCAGCCCAGCAACACAAAGGTACAGACAGGAATTAAATAGGACTGTCTTGCTTGGGAGAAATGTAATGGTTCACGTAAAAATCAGATTTCTTTCAAATATAAGATGCTGGACTGGCATCACGTCCCCCATTTTGTAGAAAAGGCCTTATTTGGAAATGAAATTCCGAGACCCAGGAAAGTGTTGGTATGGGAAGGATGAAGCGTTCATCTGATTCATTCATCACATCATATAAATATGTAATAATGCTCTTAACTGGATTACTGAAGCCACAATTTTTTAAGCACTTTGTGCATCATAGATACAGTAAAGAAGGCATTTTTGTGAATGGTAGATTCTGCTTGTGAGTGCTGACAGTATTGCAGTCAAAATAGTACTAAGAAACTTGCAAGGAATCAGTACAATTAGATTCGTAAAAATATAACATTTTTGGAAGGGGAGGAAAGCCCTTACAGAATGCTGCACCACATACCCCTAACCTCCCTGAGCATATTTCGGAGTAAGAAATGCTTGGAAGAAGGCATGGTTTGTTCAGCTGGACTACTGAACCAGAAGCTCATTGAAATATTTTGTTGCAGTTTTGCTAGCTTTAATGAGTGTTTGTATTGTGTTTCAGCATCAATACAGCAGAGGAAGAAGACAAAAATCTCAAACGCATAAAGCCTCCTGTTACAAATAATTCATCAAAACGCGGGACTTCTCTGACTCGGAGTCACAGTGTTGGTGGCCCACTGCAAAATATTGATCTCCTGCAAAGACCATCTCATGGAATTTCAACAGTTAGCCTCCCTAATAGTTTACAAGAGACAGTGGTAGGTAACCGAGCTTTTCCTGGTAATATGTACAGGAACTAGATATCAAGAGAGACTTCCTTTTTCCTATTGTTTATTCTGCCTCAATTGTAATTCAGCTTCCATAGATTTTGTATATGATTTGTTTTAGAAAACAGAGCTCTCTTTTTCTCTCAAATGGTTTCTGTATTGTAATTCACCGGATAAGATAGTGATATTTGTATGTTTACAATATTGCATGTATGGCATTCCTGTTAATGCTGCTCAAAGATTTATTGAGATTTTTTTTATTAGGGAGAGAAGCTGAGATAAGTGCATTGTTTGCTCACTAATGATCATTGATGGGTTTGTTTTTTTAGGATCCCTTAGCGAAAAGGACAAATCCTTCGCCTGTATCCGTTCCCTATTTGAGCCCATTGGTTCTCCGGAAGGAGCTTGAATCTTTGTTGGAGAATGAAGGAGAACAAGTAATTCACACATCAACATTCATCAATCAGCATCCCATTATTTTTTGGAATTTGGTCTGGTATTTCCGACGCCTGGACCTCCCAAGTAACTTGCCCGGTCTCATTCTAACATCTGAACACTGCAATGATGGAACGCAGGTAAGCGACACTTTGGCACCACAAGCAAATGCAGACCCTTAATATTTGGAGGAAAGCCATAGTTCTTTGTAAGAGAAACAACTAAAAACTGATTACTTTTCCTCTTTGTTCATTCTGGAAATGACCACTTCTACTGACAGTATTGAATGAATATATCTGGAGAAGCACTTGTACTTCAAAGTCAAATATGTCGATGGGATGAATTTTAACAGATGCCACTGATTGAAATGAAATGACCTTGAAAAAAGAATGACTACTTCATAACCCTAGAGCAGTGTTTCTCAACTTTAGCAAATTTAAGATGTGCGGACAACTCCCAGAATTCCCCAGCCAGCATACTATACATTTTTAACTTAAGCTGAGATTGTGAAATGCTACATTAGGGCAATCCAGTCCGAGGGTTGTGGGAGAGGTTTCTATGTTTACAGAAGTGGATTGTCCAGAACAAAGGGTTCATTCTGTTCTTTTTCCATTCAAAATATTGATGGAAAGGTCAAAATTAAGATTTGTCCCATTGGTTTCAGGGGAGAGGGGAATAAAGCAGGAGGGATCTTTACATTTTCTTCTTGTTTACTGAAAATTAATGAACTCTGGGCTGGAATTCTCAAACTTGTAAATGCTCACATTAAGACTCAAAGTGAGAGAGAACAGTAATATTGAGATAACACCTTAATCCTTTTGAGATTTGCTTCAGAGTAAGTTTAGAAGATATGGATTGATCATGCTGTCACTGGATGAGCCTGTTTGTTTTAGTGGTTGAGGCAAACAGGAGACTGGGAGCTCTACTCTCACCTCAGGCATGAAAGCCAGCTGTGTGACATTGGGCCAGTCACTGTCTCTCTCAGCTTAACTTACCTCCCAGGATTGTTGTGGGAAAATAGCAGGAGGAAGCAGCATTAGATGTATTTGCTTATAAAGTTGCTTATAAAGTAATAAAACTAACATAAAAACCTAATATATAAAGAAATAAATTTTTGCTGCCTCAGTTATTTATAAAAATAATAAAAACTGATAAGAACAAAGCAAAAGCAAAATGCATTAAAGCAGCCTTAACCAGTTATTTAACATTTAAGGTTAAAAGTACAGTTATATAGGAGGTAGGTTCTTATTCTGTGACACTGTTTTCTATGAAAGTATGTCTAAGCAAAAGCTTTTCCTGCTTTATAAGAGTCCTTCATTTGCAGTAGATTGATAACAAATCTTTTCCTGTTCTTGAATTTGGCTTGATTTAAATTGGAAGATATGAACTGTTTCAGGCATCTGTTCCCTTTTTGTGAAAAAAATAATGAAATTAGGATTGTGTATTTGGCGTTGCTAAGCGTTGGCAGGATTCTCAATCTGTAGTAAACCGATAAGAGTATGCTTCTTCCATTCTAGCTTCCTCTGACCAACTTGTCTCAAGACAGCAAGCTAGTGTACATACAGCTACTGTGGGACAACATCAATCTTCACCAAGAATCCGGGGACCCACTATATGTATCTTGGAGAAATCACAGTGAGTAAAATGTTTGTGAGAATTTTATCCAGACAAAAATCTTTGCTGTTGTGAGAAATTCTGAAATAATCATTTACTTATGCATATCTGAGACCAACTTTTCCAAATGTCAAAAACCATCTATTTATTCATTTATTTTGTTTCTTTTTTTGTTTGTTTATTAACTGCCCATCTCCCTCAGAGATAATTTATTCCAAAAGTCTAGGTTTAATTTTGTCCTAAGAAAACACTTATAAATTAATAGGTGGACAAAGTTTTTTTCATGAGCGGAAAACATTTTCAGTTCTGCAAAGTTAAAGACTTTTCAGATATGATGTCCACAGTGCGTAGCTCAACATTTAACTTTTCAAAGAAAAAAAAATGTACATTTTTCCAGAATTGAGATGAAGTATCAGGGAAAAGAATCACAAGTATCCCAATCAGAATTTGGCCAGTACAGTCACAACAGCTTCCACTTTAATAAACGCAATAGGATTTTGTTGCCATAAGAACTTAGTTCTCCACAGAAAGTCTTCCATATAAATAAATAATACGCTTATGCTGCATAGGTCTTCAGCTATTATCATACATAATCTGTCTAGTTCTGGATATCGAGTACTAAATGTCAAACTCTTCCAATTACTAAAACTGTGTTTAGTTTTTCCCTTTCCTCTTTTCCCTCCTTGCCCGTTTCATATTCTGTCCTTCATCTTGGATCTCTCAATTCTTCCACTTCTATCTTTTATCTTTCTTCATGTCTTTTGTTGTGTCACATTTTCTTGGGTTGCATGACTTTTTTTTTAACCTTCTATTTTTCCCTTCTTCTAGATTCTGCAGAAAAGAAGCCCTCGGTCAATTCTGAAGAGCAACAAGCAATAAGCACTTTAGTCGAAAACATCAAACTGAACATTCAGCACAATGATGTGGTTAAACCTATTAATCTCCTTGTGCAGAGAGTTAAGCGGGATGAGAAACGGCAAAGGTAAAGGGTATCACCGCTTGGATATGAACGCTAACTCTTTGAAAAGTTCCATGCATCCCTAGGAGTACGTTTAGCATTCAGTTGTCCATTGGGGTCCATTTTTTGCCACATTAGGTGGTATGTAGATGCTTTCCTTGATATGGGATAATTGTTCTGACCCAGCTCCCCAAACACGACAAACCCTCTGATGAAATTTTCAAAAGATTCCTTTATTAGAAATGCTGGCAGCTCCGGCAAAGAAAATTTCTCACAGGCTAACAAGCCCAGCTGGGTGGAAGATTAATAGTTGTCTGCCACACCTATTGTCTCTGCTCCCTCTTTTATCCCGAGCTAGGGTGGGGCATTAGTAGCAGTGGCTCTTCCTTCCCCAGGATCAGCCCACGGTTTTCCACTGCTCTCCCCTTCTCTGCCTTTTGTGCAGTCGTGCACGTCAGGCTCTCGACCCAGCTGTTCATCTTCTTCTTCATCAACCACCTCCAGACCTGGGGGCTATTGACTCTCCATAAGGGCTGGCAAATGTCCCAGACTCTATCTGTGTCTCTCTCTCTCACTCTGCCAGCTCCATTCCCTCTTCCCCTTTGGAGCTCCCAGGTTGCCCTGATGCTGACCCTGACTCCCACGCCACCTCCTCCTCCTCCTCATTTGGCTGCTGGAGGGGCCGGTGGCCGACAGGCCACAACAATAATACAGGCATGATATTCCGCTCTGAAAAAAAAAAATCGGGGCCGGCCAAGAGACCCCCCGCCGCGCGCCGGGAGCGCCCGCTGCTTTCCTTGCCAGGGCCGGGTGGTGGCGTGTTGCACGGAGGCTGGTCTGTGGCTGGCCCAGCTCCCTTTCCTGCCGCTCAGCGGCCTCCACTCGCACTGCCCGCTCAGGTATCCGGCTGGGGCTGTCAGAAGTTGCTACCGCCCGGCGCAGCTCCACGCGGCTCCAGTCCGCGTTGCCTCGGGAAGGAAAGGCAAAACCAGGAGCCGCTGCTGCCGTTGCAAAGCGCCGCCCGCGCTCTTCCTTTGCCTTTCCCTTCCTGAGGCAGCGGGACTGGAGCAGCGTGGCCGCGCCAGCAACTCCTGACTTGGGGCCTCCGAGGGGAGGAAGGAGGAGAAGGGGGGAAAGGGAGCGATTCCCAAAAATATCGAATTCCGATTTTAATCGGAAGAATATCATGCCTGATAATAGCAAGTTAGCATTTATTTGAAGCAGGTCTTTCCCCAAATAACCTATAATAGGTGAAAAGTGGTGTATAACACTTTTGAAAAGAACTGCTATTGAAAAGAGGTAAAATTCGTGGAGGTGCATATAACTGTAGCATCCATAATCAAGATGCCTTGAACAGTTATTTATGCTGGGAATGGCCTGCTGGCCTCTTGCTTTAACCCTTTTCAGAACACCTGTACAATACCTTTTCTCTTGCCTCATGTGTTCTCAGTATATTCCATTTCAATCTTGGTTTTTTTCCTCATTCGTAATCATTGGAAGGAAAGAGAAATATTTATGTGTATATGCACATGTTTTTGTGCATGAAGCAGTCATGAGAAACAAAAAGGTCAATTTTATTACTTGAAAATCTAATTTTGTGTGGAATTAGCTTTAAATGCTTTTTTCCCCCTTTGTCCTACCCTCCTGGAATATGTAACTATTAGTGTATAGTGATTGTAAAGTTTATGCTCTAAATCTACAACTGGAAACAAAGGAATCAATTATAGACATTAAAAAATTATGCCAGTAAATAAGGAAGAACAGTTCAAACTGATACTTACAGTAATATCTGGATACTTTTAGAGCATACTTTTATAGCATTTCTTCACACAGCTCAGAGGATTTTTGCATGCTAAGTTTAAAATTAGGTTTCCATTGATGTTAATATTCTTACTGAAAAAAGGCTAGAGCTAGACTATCTGATTAATGAAATTCACCTGAAACTTAACATAGATTCCTTCTATAGGCTAGCCTTGGAAGGAGGAGTTGAACTTGTCTTCAATGTCTATGCATTTTTTTCAGGAGTTTTTACAGAGAAATCCTTTTCCTGTCCCTGGTGTCCCTTGGAAGAGAGAATATTGATATTGGTAAGAAAATTAATACAATATATTATAGCATGACTTATCTCTGATAGGAAATCTTCAGCATGTTTCACTAATCCATGGGCTAAGCCTTCAATTTTCCAAAAATTATTTTATCCTGGAAGACAGGGGAGTACTAACTGTCAGTTTATATTCTTGCTTAAAAAAAATCAAACCAATATTAGAAATGTATAGCATTACAAACAAAACTGGCTGGGTTAGGGGGGTTATTGTAACTTTCATTTTTATTTAATTTATAGCCATGTTCCCCACAGGATTCAATGTTAATTTTTCCCAACAAAGTAGGTTGGCCTGTGTTTGGCTGCTGAAATCAGCCAGTGAGTTTCCGAAGAAAATAGACTTAAACCATGACCTCTCATATTTAATCCACCACTTTTAGCCACCACAGGGGTCTTGGACAAGCAAATCAAGAATGAAGAGATGTATCTTATCTCATAAAATATGTTCGCGTTTTGAATTACGGGGGAATAAAAGGGTGAGAAATCAATTCATGCAGTATAATTTCTGTGCTTCTTGACTCTTAAATTGTCTTCCTCTTTGCAGAGGCCTTTGACAATGAATACAGAACTGCATATAAAAGCCTTCCAGCAGAAGTACTCAAAAAAATGCAAAAGATTGATTCTCCACCCAGTGACAATGTAGAGTGGTGCAGAAAATGCTTTGGGGCACCTCTCATATAGATTTCACCATGGAAGACTTATCAAGAAAAAAAGGAGAGATAACTGGGAATGTATAAATTTTGCTTCAAGCTCCAGAATTCTAGTTAAAACAACTGCTGTGCGCAATCCACTTAGCCAACATTGTTCTGTGACACTTGATATTTATACCAGGTCATGAATTAAATACGCTAACTCAAAATAATCCAATTTACAGTTAACTTTCAACCATGCTCTATTTAATCCTTCCCTTCCATCTAGAAGGTAACAAAGATAACAAAGGGACTTTAATTTGCTTGCTTTCTTATAAGACTTCAGTGTTCCTTCTAGCTCAGGTTAGCCTTCTATTTCCAGAGTACATTGATTTATGTATGGAGGAAATTCTACTACATTTGTATGTGCATATTTAATGTACATTTTCATTATGAAATGCATTTATTTCCCTTGGTTCAAAAGAATGGGCTGTAGCTTTAGCAAAGGGGCCTCTTAAAAGCCATCACTATCCCAATTCACAGAAAAATTATAACCTTTATCCTGGCTGTGTAAAGCAAAGCTTGTTGTTTCTTCTTCTCATAGTAACTTTTTAAACTGTACATATGTTTTCTGAAGCAATGATGGGTGTCTACCCGGAGTGGCTCTAAGATTTTTTTTTATAAAGGAAAACTGAGAGTAGATGAACAAAGGTACATAAAGGGGCATGGAATATTCATATTTTTAGCATTCATAGAAAACCGCATGTGCGGGTCTGTGTATATCTATAATACACAGACCCACAAACATGTGTGTGTGTGTACACACACACACACACATATACATAAAATTTCAGTGCACTAATGTTCCATCCCTGCTTATTTTTTCTAACCTGTGGGATATGTATCTTTTTTGCACTGGCCGAGGTAAATACTTCTGTGCTAAATATATTTATACTCATACACTTGAAGATGAATTTACTTAAAATGAAAATACTAATTTTTAATGTTAAAGTATTTTATTTCCCTGCTTATTATATTCACACCTCAATTTTCTTCACAATTCCTGGGTTTATCTCCAACATCAGATATTCATTTAAAGCAGTATTGTAATAAAGATTTAGGGACGGTTCAATGATTTTGAACAATTATGGATTTTAAAAACGGATTAAGATTTAGATACAAAATGCATTCTTGATCATGACTTTTCAAGGCTGTCTTTTGCCCATATAATTAATCATTCTTTAGTAGTACTGCTGGAGATAAACTATTGCAAATCTTAGTCAAAGTGAAATTATCACAACATTACACAGAATACAACATTTTGCACTTTTTGGAACAATCTGGTGTGATAGCATTTTTTAAAAAATTATTTACTCTAAGCCACATTTCAAACTTCTTGGAAATTTGTTTTTAAAACAATTTCCATGTTTTTAAAAGTTACTGTTTAAAACAGTTTCCATTGTATTACTTTCTGGTCTCACCCTTTCAAGGAAGTGTTGGGGGATTAGGGTGTTAACACTTTCTGTACAATTACCTATTTTAATTTTTGAATCATTTATGTCCATCAGCAAGTACAATGGGTTTTTCATCTACGCATGATTTTATGTTAATAAACCTCTTGTGAAACACAATTCTATATAGTCATACCTACATTATAGCAATTATATCTTAACATAAGGACAGAAATAATGCTCTTGATTTAAAAAAAAAAAAAAAAAGCAAGCTATTTACCACTACCGTTTTTTTGTTTCATGTATAAACTAACTTATAGTTTATAGTTTATTTTTCATCAGAAGCAATGTGGGCTGTCCTAAATCACTGCATATTTAATGGCAATCTTTTTGATCCCTCTATAATGTCAAAATTCAAAACTAGCTTATGAACTGCCATTAGCCTTGTACACAGTAAGACACTTTGACTGTTGATCCAGAAGTACAAATATTTTGACATTTGGAGCACCAGTGTGGGACAAACTTGTATCACCATATTCACTGTTATTTTAATTTTTTTTTTAAATAAATGTGATACTGGCACAAAGGAATATGCCATGCCACCCTCAAGTACAGTACCATTCTTATTTGCAAAACATGCTCTGAATCCTGCAAAAATTCCAGAACATCTTTAGAAAGCAAATATAGGCAGCCTAGATTTTTTTTAAAGTATTTTTCCCCCAATACACACAGAGAAAAGCCAGGGGAGAAGCAGGTCTGTCATCTTACCTTGTGGTGTTTTAGATCCATGAGTCATTTCATGACAACGCTCATGCTCCCAAGTTTCCAGCATGCTGAACATCCCAACAGGGCAGGGGGTCACATCTCTCAGGATAGTGAACATGTAATTCCATGAGGGAGTTCCATTCTTGAATGAAATTTTCCAGCATCTCTAAACAATGCCATTGCTGACTAAAATCTTTCTTCAATTTCTGTCAAGCATTCAACAATCTTGCACTTGCCAAGGTTGCCTAGCCAACTGCCCAATAAATTGTAGTTAAACTAAATTTAGATCAATGACTGGATTTAATCCTACACAGGTTTCATACCAAAGCTCTTGTGTGCCTTTCGAATAGATCACCTTCAATCTTATTTAATTGAAATATGCATAGATCAAAAAAATATTCAGTGTTTCAATGTTGATCGAAAGGTGGAGATCCAATTGCAATTGAGCTTTTGCTAATCACAAGCTATTTCCAAATTTGCTCTTGAATCAAGTACAGACACAGATCCCTCTTACTATCTATAGAGGAATAGCCAATTTTGCCCTTACTACATGTATATTAGAAGCCACAAAGGAGGAGTTAGTGATTATGCAAATTATGGGATCTCATATCCTTTGATGTAGATAATATTTAATATGTTAAGTGAAATCGGGACTTAATTTAAGTGTTTTTATAGTTCTTTACTGATTCAAAGGTTCACATTTCAATGGTTGGTGAACAATAAAAGGCAAGTATTCAGTTATAAAATACCAATTATATTTGTACAGCTAATTTTTATACATATTTGGAAATCCCTTTGTTTTGGGGAGGGGTAGAAAAATATCCCTCAGGGCAACCTTATGTATTTATGCTATAAAACAAGATTTGAGTTAAATGAGATTATGTGGAGGGTATCTGCTCTCAAATGCCATGTAAAAATTCACATAATTCAGAGCTATTTAATTGTAAGGGAAAAATATGGGAATATAAAATTGCACACAACTTGCTACTATTGATGTTATTATTGCACATCAGACTGAAATATCCACTGTCAGATAAATTAAGACCTCTATTGAGTAGTTTTGTAAAAAAAATAAATTAACAGAGCAATTAGCAATGAAGCTGCTGTTTCCCATTTTCAATTTATTTTATAAAATAGGTTTGCTATAAAAACATTTAAGACAGGTTTATGCTCATTAACTAATCTGCATAATCTAAAACACTGTACTATATTTGGCTTCAAATTAAACTGTATAATTTAAAAAGGGCTGTTTCTAAAATATGCATTGGATGATCATAGTTTTAGAAGACTAAAGAGAAATGTGAACCCTGATCACCTCTTCATAGAAGCAATGTTAGAAAGCATGTTTTACAGCTCCTAATACTTTAGAAATGAGGCACTGAACATCCCCAAGCTTTTAATGTTTTGAGGAAAACTTGCAAGTCACCTTTAAAGTCAACATTAACGGATACATTTGTTTTTAATCTTCCAAGCAACTACTTTGCATTGTAGATAATCGAAGTATAAAAAGGGAGAGGATTTAGAAACAGAGAGAAATGCATGAGTTTCTTTAGGAACTTTTCATTATGCATTTGCAATATGGAAAGACTGACATGGGAGAGTTTTCTATTACCAATGCAGTAATTATAATTGTACAAATACGATGTCAGCTGTATGCTTGCTTTAATCTAACGAATACCTACTTTCCTGTAGATAAAAAGGTGGTAATTTTTTGAATTACTTTTGTATAGGAACCCTCAGTGATTTAGAAACCACTTGTTAATATTATCATTAAAAAAAATAAAAGTATACAGATACACCTTCTCATGTCTGCTTTTTGTGTGTGAAGGAGATACTGTTTAGCAGAGGTTTAAAGCCCAAATTAAATGTATGTTCCATACGTATGCCATGGTGTCATAGTGGTTAGAACGCAGTATTGCAGGCTGACTCTGCCCACAGCCAACAGTTCTATCATAATCGGCTCAACGTTGACTTAGCTTTTCATCCTTCTGAGTTCAGTAAAATGAGGTTCCAGATTGTTGAGGGAAATGCGCTGACACTGTAAACTGTTCAAGAGAGTGCTATGAAGCACTGTGGAGTGGCATACAAGTCTAAATTCTATTGCTATAAGAATGAAATAAATAAGAGGCCACTGCTGAGCAAGGAAAGGCCAAAATCGTCACAACCCTGAATGATACAAAAATGAAACCTCTGCATCAAGCAGAAATACAGTCATTCGTTCATTAAAGTGGTAATTTGACAGGAATTAGCAAAAAAGGATAACATAGAATCAAGTTTGTTCTGATCATAAAAACTTTATTTTAATGTTTTTAGCACAGTTCATTGCTTACTTCTGGCTTGATTCAGATTTAGATGTAGAAGCTCTCAGAGAAGAAAGTCTACGCCTCTTAGCTATTTGTTCTTGCCGCTTCTCTTTTGCCTCCTGGAAAAAGGGGATCAAGAATATTACACATTAGCCTGGAACTGCATCTCAGCTTTTTAAATGGTGTAAATTTATTGTGTGAATTTTCTTCTCTATCACCATAGCATCTACTATGCTATCTATCTAGCATCTATCTACTCCTATCTCCTATTCTGTCAGTTTCCAAATATGTAAGTATATTCTAATAACATTTAAGGCAGTGGCCAGAAATGTCTACTACATTCACCTTCTGAAATCACCAACATGCTTAAGAAAGCATATATCCCCAGCCTCATCTTCCTGTCCATAAATTTTGCTATTACATGACACACTTTCAAAAATCCCCTTGTTCCCCCAATATCCAAAGTCAAGTATTTCCCTAAAGCGTAAAAGCCATTTTTAGGTGAAAGCAACAGACTTGATTCTGTATAGTAAAACTGTACTATATTTATATTCCTAGCACCATCTTATTGTTCACCCTCATCCGCTCGCTCTTCGTATCGTACAAGTGATGCTGAGTGAGCGCTTCAATTACCTGTGGATTAAAATAGCTAGGGATAGGATAGAACAAAGACATAACTTATTTTATTTGCTCCATGTGTTGGGACACATTTTCAACATGTCAGTACTTCATTGAAGTTAACAGGTGGCTTCCCCCCCACCCCCCATGCTAATCACTTCAGTAAGAAATATTCATGTTATGTATAAACTCAATTACACCTATTATACACGTGTGGGTGATTAGTCCTTGAGCCAACCATTTCCCCCAGTTTCAGCTTTAACCAACATTCTCCAGTGAGGAGGCATCTATCTCTGATACATAGCTTTACGTTCAAGAGTCACATGAAAAGGAACACGTAACCTTCCCACCAAAGAATCCCCTTCCCCAAGCATATAGGAAGCAGACCTTCATTCTCTTAGCCAGAAGCTTGGCATACTCGGCAGCCTCTTCCTTATTCTTCTGAGTTCGTTGTTTCTTTAGAGCAATGCGTCTACGCTTATGCTGCAGGACTCTCGGGGTCACCAAACGTTGGATTTTGGGTGCCTTGGTCCTTGGCTTCTTACCTAAGATGGGCAAGACAGGTATGTCAACAATTGAACAGCTCTTGGAAATCTGAGGCTGATGGTCTATGCTTAAAACAGTAATACACAAGTAAAATAATTACACAGGGTAAATTGGCTGATCATTAAGGCCATGTCTTCCCAGCTACTATGTGATACAAAGGCATACTTTCACATAATCCACAGAATATGCAAAAGGGAAATTATACGGGCAACTGTCAACTCATAAAATATTTCTGTGGTCTTTTTAGAGTTGCCAACAGAAAGGGAGAGGAAAGGGGTTTGAAAGAACAGTGCGGCAGCTTGGAAATCAAAAGTGCATTCCATAAATAGTTTTTCAAACATAGTAACTAGGTGACTGAAGTTTCTGCCGCGCAAAATTCTAACTGGAGAGCATGATTGATGACTCTTGGCTATGGATGTGTCTCATTGGAGAATATGAATTATGATACCCCCAGGAGGTGGGAGAAAACCAGGGTCAAGGGTGACATAAGAGTCGGCTACACCCAGGCAGTGCCAGACATGTTAACTCCCAATAAATCTTTTTGAACTTTTGGATGTTTGGCTCGAGACTCATGATTTAATTGGAGTAACTGCCAGAATCCGGACAGCTAGCCGACTCTGAGATGCATAATCCTGACAGCAACATCAGTGGTGATATTCTACCAGTTTGGCCCAGTTTACCCAGTTCGCTCTGATGATCAGCTGCTGGGCCCATCCGCCAGCCTGGCTCTATTTCCTGCTTTTAAAGCTCAGCTGCTTCATGCAGCACAGCAGATTGCCGCGCGCCAGCTGTTGGAAGACACAGGGAGAGTGCAGGATTGCAGGAGGTTAGTAGCAAACCCTCTGCGTGTACGCACACCCATCAAGCCACGCCCATAGAACCAGTGGTAAATTTTTTTTGAAACCCACTGGGCAACATATAACCTGTCCTGGCAAACTGTGGTGGGCATAAAATTCAATCTGATTCCTCTTCAAAAAAAAATATTCAGGTAGTCCTCGACTTACAACAACTGAGTCCAAAATTTCCGTTGTTAACCGAGGCATTTGTTAAGTGAATTTTGCCCCATTTTATATGACCTAAGCTGTTAGGTGAATCACTGCAGTTGATAAGTTATTAACTTAAAGTGTTAAAGTGTTCCCGTCTTTCCCGTTTGACTTTGCTGGTCAAAAGGCTGCAAAAGGGGATCCCATGACCTTGGGACATGGCAACGGTTGTAAATATGAACCAGTTGCCAAGCACCTGAATTTTGATCAAACAATCATGGGTAGCTTCAGATGTCATAACTGTGAAAACTGGTCATAAGTCACTTTTTTCAGTGCCATTGTAACTTTGAACGGTCACTAAACGAACTGTTGTAAGTCGAGGACTACCTGTAGATGATAAAAGTTTAAGTCCTCTAAATCAGGATCCCCAACCTTTTACGCCGAGGCCCGGTTCCGACATCAGCTGGGCGCCGCGACCAGTACGGCGTCAACTGGCGCCGCCATCTTTTTATGACG